>NC_079447.1:18254144-18496644 GCF_903798145.1 Danio aesculapii | reverse complement strand
ACAGGTCTACATTTCTGGGGACATCGAAATACATAACTGGAGGTACGTCTGCTCACAGTTTTTGTTTTTGCAAATCCACCAGAGGCTGCTGTGTACGCTTTTTGATGATCTTAAATTTCTCTTGCGCATCCTCTTTTTGCATAAATCCACCGGAGGTTACAATATACACTTCAGCCGACCAGGCCAGCTTGCTGTCAACAGACTGACTGACTGACTGACCCACCCACCCCCTTCCCTACACCCAACCGATAGTGTTTCCAAAAGTAATCTAGAAAAAGAAAAGCAGTCGCGGTCGTGTGATTTTTTTTTTTTACTACATTTTCAGCCTGTTTATTTACTTTTTTGCTTTTGTTTTACCTGTTTCTAGAATCGTTCTTCACTGGACTCAAACCCTGTCGTCGCAGTCAACTCAGCAATGTGTCCCAAGTCCATCGAGCTACTAGGCAAACTGGTAACACCGGAAAAGCCGTCCGTAAGGAGGTGAATGGTCAGCTGGTAGCGCTAAAAGGAACAGAAGCTATCGGCAGCATCATACTGCCCCATAGTCTTCGTTTTAAAGAGGAAATGCAGCCATACAGTATGTACCTCTGGCTACGTAATTCGCACTCTCCAGAAATATAGACAGGGGTAAGTATTCACAGTGAGCCTGTGTTGGTAAATTAGTAATTACAATTGTAATGTATAAATATACTGATTTATACTTCTGCATCAAGGGATCGGCATGACCCACGGTGCCTTACTTGCACGTAGTCGTGCATTTATACCTTTGTGTGCTCTTTGTGTTGCTCTGCAATAGCACTTCCGAAATGCTAGCTGGCAGTATGTTTTTATGTTACTTTGTGTCGAGTTTCTTTGTGGGTGTTTTGTTTTTTCTGAACGCTACCTTAATGTACAAGTTGCTCAAACTCGCTTATTCAGAGGTGGGAACCAGCAGACGTGCAACAACTTTAAGCATAAGGTAAACAAAAAACAAAAATTTCCATCTGGAGTTCCTTCACAGGATTTGACACTTGTAAACAATCACTCCATTGGGCTACATGGCATTGCGATGTGTACAGTTTTTGAGAGGTGTGTGTCAGTGTCGGCGTCAGCCATAGCGAGGGCTATGTGACCGCACAAAGGCTGCGCCAGACCATACGCTTGACGCAGCAGTATAAATCAGCCTTTACTGGCAACCAAAATTGCCAGTAAGTTACTGTAAATTCTAGGGTATTTTTTTACTTTGTGCACCTATTGCAATTTTATTTTATTTTATTTTTTTGGTAAGTGTGGCCTGCCAATGCCGATTTTTGCATATTCTGATTTTCTATAATATAATAATAATTATTGTATGATATAAAATATTGTTTTCTGAAGAGCTATAATTCACAAAATATGCTAACAAAAATATGCTTGTTATATATTTTATTAGCATAAGAGATTTTCAAATTAATTTTATAATTGTTTAAAAACATTATTATTATTATTATTATTATTATTATATTAAAATGAGCATTACAGATTTCCTCAAATTGCAACACTAAAAAAGTACAACTTTTAACTTTTTGTAATTGTTTTCTTCACAGAAATCCAAAGATTAAATATGCTTATGAAATGTTTTAATGATTATTATATCTGAATAGTTTTGTACTGTTATTTTATATGCATATTTTCTGATATTTTTAATCTTGTTAAACCACTTGCTGAAAACTCATTGGTGCATCTCTAACCGTTATGATATCTATTTTTCATTTTAGGATATTAAAAAGAAATAAGCCAGTCATAATGATAAAAAAGGCCCTGTTGAAAATACCACATTGTTGTCAATAGATTTAGAAATCTGTTTTAACACCAATTTGGACTCCTACATTGGTTTGTATGGAACAGCAAACTCAGTGACCCATTTTCTCACCAGAGAGATGCCACAATAATCTATCCAGTAGCCGATATGAATAATTATGAAGGAAGAACTGTTTTTGTGTTGTAACAATGGACATGACACAGACATTGAGTGCGAAATCTAATTTGGTCTTTTCAAACTTTTCAAAGGCTTGCCTTTATTCTGTTTTTCTGTCAACCTCAGCCTTTGCATCGCCCAAGACTTTGTCAAATTACTAGCATACTCTTCTGAATCGTTCTACGCCATGCATTGTAACATTTATATAATGACTCAGACTTGAGAATATAAAATCGTGACATATATCTCTGCCTTCCTTAACCAGATTACACAATGTTCTCAAGCGCCATTAAATCTGTGTTGCCTTCAGGTCATTATTATAGTGCGGCTGTATTGGAGTCCTATGAGAACGGAGCAGGGACAGGGATCCACAGCGCTCAATTACAGGAGTGTGGGAGACGGGATGGATCTGCTTTCTTGTTATCAACATCTCATTAAAATGATGGGAATATTAGATCATAGCCTGTCATGCCTTGTGCCAGATCCCCCCTTCAACACACACACACTTTTGTAGCATGCTGACGTGTAAAGCTGAGACGCATCACTCCTCAGTGTAAGAAACATGAAATGAATAGCTTGACACTTCGCATCACACATCAATACAAAGGCTGTGATGAAGGAGAATGAGTGACCCGGTGGAGAGATGAGGGTGAGGGGGTCAAGAGACTGATGTCTGCAAAAGACAAAAGGAGAAAAAATACACCTGCTTCTCAGAAGTAAATGCAACACAGACAGAATGTGATGTGTCACGTGACATTTAATGGCTTCGCCTCATAAAAGAATTATAAAGGAGACTAGACTGATGCTTGGGTGTATGTATTGAACTGAATAATGGCAATATTTGCAACAATAGCAGTCTGATCTCACAAGGTAACTTAAGTATTTTATGTTTTGTCACTTTAGAGGCTAATTTGTATGAAAATGTATGATTTTTAAAAGGAGGCGTGGCACCCAACTCCACCCACAAACCTAACCGTCATCGGGGATAAGCAAATCGTACTAAATTGTATGAATGAGATTGTACGATTTCATACAAATTAGCCACTCAATTAAAAAGTTGCAAATTGCCTTGAAATAGCGTTGGCAGTAGAAGATAACTATTTTACATTTTGTCAATTTAGAGGCTAATTCGTAGGAAAATATATGATTTTTAAAAGGAGGCATGGCACCCAACCCCACCCTGAAATCCAATCGTCACTGGGGGATAAGCAAATCGTGCTGAATTGTATGAATGAGATCAAACGATTTCATACGAATTAACCACTAAACCAAAAAGTTACAAATTGCTGTGAGATAGCGTTGACAATAAATGATAACTATTTTACGTTTTATCAGTTTAGAGGCTTAATCGTAGGAAAATTTATTATTTTTAAAAGGAGGCATGGCAACCAACCCCACCCCTAAACCCAACGTCATTGGGGGATAAGCAAATCATACTAAATTGTACGAATGAGATTTTACGATTTAATATGAATTAGCTACTAAATCAAAAAGTTACGAATTGCTGTGAGATAGCATTGGCAATAGAAGATAACTCTTTTACGTTTTATCAGTTTAGAGGCTAATTCGTAGGAAAATGTACAATTTTAAAAAGCAGGCATGGCGTCCAACCCCACCCCCAACCGTCATTGGAGGATAAGCAAATTGTACTAAATTGTATGAATGAGATCATATGATTCTATACGAATTAGCCACTAAATCAAAAAGTTACAAATTGCCATGAGATTATGTTGACAATAGAAGATATCTATTTTATGTTCTGTCAGTTTAGTAGCTAATTCGTAGGAAAATGTATTATTCTTAAAAGAAGCCATGGCACCCAACCCCACCCTTAAACCCAACCATCATTGGGGATAAGCAAATCATACTAAATTGTAGGAATAAGATCGTACGATTTCATATGAATTAGTCACTAAATCAAAAAGTTACGAATTGCCAATAGAAGATATAACTATTTTACGTTTTTGTCAGTTTAGTGGCTAATTCATAGGAAAATGCCCGATTTTTAAAAGGATGTGTGGCACCCACCCCCACCCCTAAACCAAACAGTCATTAGGGGAATAAACAAGTCATGCTAAATTGTACGGATGATCATACTAAATACATTAACTAACATAAACAAACACTCAACTATAAATTTACTGTGGTGTTTATTCATCTTTGTTAATGTTAGTTAATTGTAATAAAGTTGTTCATTGGTTCATTCATTTTGTTTTCGGCTTAGTCCCTTTATTAATCTGGGGTCACCACAGCAGAATGAAGCGCCAACTTATCCAGCATATGTTTTACGCATCGGATGCCCTTCCAACTGCAACCCATCACTGGGAAACCCTCTAATTCACACACATACACTACGGACAATTTTAGCTTACCCAATTCACCTGTACCGCATGTCTTTAGACTTGTGGGGGAAACCAGAGCACCCGGAGGAAACCCACACGAGCACGGGGGGAAACATGCAAACTCCTCACAGAAATGCCAACTGACCCAGCCGAGGCTCGAACCAGCAACCTTCTTGCCACCCTACTGCACCACCGCATCGCCCACACGTTCATGACGTGTCATCAATATCATGATAATAAAGGTTTCATGACAGTCTTATGAACACCCCATCAAGGAAAGTGCTATTGTTTATTGTTAGCTCGGATTGCATTAACTAATGTTAATAAACATAAATTTGGATTTTAATAATGCATTAGTAAATGTTTTTAGTACTATGCTTTTTTTATTTGTAGTTTCTATTCATAAATGAAAAGTTCCGAATGACATGGTTGTAAAAGCATGAATGAATGACTTTGGTTTAACTGAATGCCTTAAACTGCAGATGGTGTGGGCAGAGACGCTGAGAGCAGAGATTTTTTTCCAAAACGCCAGACAGCAATGCAGAGAAAATATCAGCTGATCCAGCAGAAAGTGGCCCTAAGAACTTTGCAGAACTTCAGCTTCACTCAGGTAAAATATGTTCACTGGTACTTTTTTGAAAGTGGACAAAATGTCTAAAAAGTATACAGTATGTTTGTGTGTGTTCGGCAGACAGACATCATTGCAAACCCTGTTTTAAATTAGAAATGTCTTTTTTTTTTGACCCTGTATTATAAACAATTTTTCTGTGTTGGCATGGGTTTCCTCCGGGTGCTCTGGTTACCCTCACAGTCCAAAGACATAATCAAGGCATCACACTTCATGAATGTGCATGAGATTTTATGCATGCTTATGACAACTGTTATTAGGTGTCATTTGCTCATTTTAAATGCAAAGATTAAATTGTTTGTTACAACGGCTTGATAAAGTTTATTACAGCTTGATAAAGTTGGTAACTTTTTTTACGTGTTCCTCTTATTTTATTATTTTTTTGGTCATTGACAACAACAAAAAACAAATAGAGAAACTTTGTTCAAGCTAAACATTCTAAAAAAGTGGGTAACACTTTACAATAAGGTTCATTAGTTAATGCATTTACTAACATGAACTAATCATGAACAACACTTGTACAGCATTTATTAATCATAATTGAACATTTACTAATTCATTATTAACATCCAAGTCCATATTTGTTAATATTAGTTAATACTAGTTAATACACCGTGCGTTAACATGAACTAACAATGAACAACTGTATTTTCATTAACTAACGTTAACTAACATGAACAAATACTGTAGTAAATGTATTGTTCATGTTAGTAAATGCATTAATTAACATTAACTAATGAACCTTATTGTAAAGTGTGACCAAAATGTGTGTGCAGTACATTGTATCCATTCTATAAATCAATGACATATTTATAAAACGGTAGCAAACTTTCTTCATAGCAAACCACTTTAATTCAAAAAACGTATACACACAGCATCAGTTGTCTCTTTATATGTTCCATTGATATGTTTTATATGTAGTATATTTAAATGTTTGGCTTTATGAACAAGGATATGCAGTTTTTATTGCAGATAATAAAACAGAATACATAATGCAGTTTATAATAAATATAAATTTTTTTTTTGCTGTTTATGGGAGTTAATTTTCTAATTCATCTTTAAGAAAGTATTCACTAGTTGTCCGCCACAGTTATATTTATAATATGTTAAACTGTATCTACTTTGTATTGGAAATTAGTGTATGATTAGAGATAATAATCCACAGAGATGCTTTCTTGTTCTTTCAACCATGTAAATGCTTAAATAGTAAACTAACTTTAAAATAAGTAACTGTATTTATCATAATTCTACATATCCATCATCATTTTAAAGCTAATGTTCATTTGAGCAGTTAGTGTATAGCTTTTGTGGTTAACACATACCATACTACACACCATTTACTATATTTTTAGATCTCATCATGTTTCAATGTCAGCATAACTAATTTATAAAAATATATTTGTAAATGTTGTCTGTCTTATCAGTACCATATCAAATGTATTATAATTAAATACAAAAAAATGTAAAAATGTAAATTGTAATTACACAAGGTATGTTTTAGACTGTTAAATATAACTTTGCACATTTATTTCAACAGAATTAGTAGCGCATTGATGGACTCTTAGGGTTAAAGTATTAGTTCAAGTGTACTTGAGAGAGTTCCTTATAGAGTAGAATGGAAAATGTGACAAAGCAAGCACAGCCAGCTTGGTTGGATACCTGAAAAATGTCTGTATGATGGAAAAAATCAATTATGGCTTACTCTGCAACTTTATTTACAGTGGCCCAAAAAATAGACAGTCCAACACTGAAGTATATATATGTAAGTGCAAAAAGCTACCTTTTTAATGGCCAGGCTCTGACCCCTTTTTTGGAGTCTACCAGAAAAAGTTACATATTAGCAGCACTTAATTAACCACATTTATACACATATGACATGTCATGCTTATTATATTATAATCTTAAGTGGCTTATATGAAAGGCCTCTATAGGTTATGCTTATTTTTCCAAAATAAAATATGACCATGCCCTGGTTTTTAATTATTTAATGCATTCATACATCTCTGCAATGACTCAAATAACTTATTAATAAAGTCATCTGGAATGACAAAGAAAGTGTTCTTGCAGGACCCCCAGAGTTCCTCAACAATCCTTACGTTTCATCTTCATCTCCATCTCCATCTTTGGATTCATCTTGAATGCCTCCTCCTTCATCTTACCCCAGACATCAATAATGTTCACGTTTGTGACTGGGCTGGCCAACCCTGGAGCAACTTGAACTTTTTCACTATCAGGAACAAAACATAATGTAATATTTACATAATGTTTGTGTACTCATTATGTGAATGTAAATACAAATAATCATTTTAGAAGTGAATAATCACTTGACAGCACCATGGACGTTGCTAGGCCTATTTTAGGGCTGAGCCCCCTAAAATAAAAATCCTAAAATCGCCCCTGGACAGCACTAAAGTAAACGCCTAATTGGAACAAAAATAACACATGTAATACACTGTTATGAATCCCTCTTAAAACCAAACCTCCCTACACAAATCAAACAATGGTTTCATCTACTCCAGTCCAGTTTTCATCTACTTAGTCTGGTTAGATCAAAACAAAATCTTGGTTGAGTCTTTGAGAAGTCTGGTTGAGAATATTACTCTATACTGTATCATTAAAATATGAACAAAAAGCCTAACGGAATCCATCAATTTCACCAACTGTGTATACATACACTGAAGCAGCAATAATATCAAAGCACTGTAAAGCATTATTATGAGCCCCATTGTAAAATGCAGGCGTTGCTTGTCAGAGCATTCAGTAATCAAGGTCGCTGCTCGTCTTCTAGAGCTGATTTCCTGTCTCGGTATTCAGGGCTTCTCCTGACACATTGGCAGTGCATTTCACTTGGCAGATCCCTTCAACTCGAAAGGGCACCTCAGCATCCACAAGCAGTATAGCCGATTCTTCTGCTGCATCTCAGTATTCAGCAAGCGTTTCTGGCTCTAAATGATCTCTTCCTCTCTCTCTCTCTTTCTCTCTCTCTCTCTCTCTCTCTCTCTCTCTCTGTCAGGAGCTTTGGAAGAGTGAGGCAGTCACACCTGCTTCCCTTCTGAGCTGACAAGGACAGTGTGTTGAGAGCCACTGTTTCCACAGGACACACCATTCATGTTTTTTTTTAACTGACATTCATACTGCTTTAAAAAAGTGGCTCAGAATGGGTGTTATTATTTACATGTCCTTCCAAAGTTAATTCTCTTTCCTTTGTGAAACAAATGCAGAAAAAATGGCAAAGAGCAAAATAAAAAGAAGTCTCATGTAACTTCTCATGTAAAAGGTCTAGTTATTCCTGATTTTATGACCATCTTGTTTATATATTTATATATATGAAAAAACACATACAACTCAGAGTGAATAGGTATTTGATAGAGTAACAGAAATCTCCCAGGTTTCATTAAACAAATTTGTTTTCCAAAGACAAATGAAAGTTCAATTCATCTTTATTTCTATAGCACTGTTACAATGTAGATTGTGTCAAAGCAGCTTCACATTGAAGTTCCTGTAAATTTAAACTGTGTCAGTCCAGTTTTCAGAGTTGAAGTTCAGTTTAGTTCAGTTCAGTGTGGTTTAATTTTCACTGCTGAAAGTCCAAACACTGAAGAGCAAATCCATTGATGCGCTGCTCCACAAGTCTCAAACCAAGAAAGTCAGTGGCGACAGTGGCAAGGAGCAAAAAAAAGTCAACGTATCATAAGCTTTGAACAACATGACATTTTCTTACTATGTTTCCTTTCTAAATTTACTTGCAGAAAACATCTATGAATAAATCACAAATTTCATTACCAAAAAAGAGAAAACAATACATATTTTTTTTATGTGTGTGTGTGTGTATGTGTATGTCATTTCTGCACATTTTCCAGTTATGGGACCTTGATCTTCCAGTTGCAACCCCTGTGCCAAAATTAACAAAAAAGTATTTGCATGCAGTAGTTTATTACTGATATTGGCTTCATGGGCCTTCGTTTTTTTACTTCAGGGTTTTCTCCATTCTGGGGTGCATTTTCCAAACAGCGACATAACTCGTGGATGAGCAATCATAGTACGATGCATCATTTGGGAAAAGAATGAAGTAGTGGCGCGTGTTCCATCACAGATAGAACTCAAATGGACAGATATTTTTAGAGTGCAGGTTTAGAATGACACAGAGTGAGGACAAGTTGTTTTTAATCTCTGAGTGCACCGTTTCTTTAATCTCTTCTCTTAATTAGATTTGTAATCAAAAGTATGGTGGCTTTTAATCAGAGAAATGGTGCTCCCAAACTTTCTTTCCCTCTGTTAAACAAGTATTATAGTCTGTTTCAAATGGGAAGTGCTCCATCTGATGCTCATTAATTCCGAGTCCTTAATGGAGGCTGAGATCTCTGATAGATAGATCAGTCTCCTCACTCCCTCGTGATTTCGTGATCAATTCTCTGAAGGCTGCCTGGCAACAGAGCACTGCTTTCTGAGTCTACTGAGCAACAGACACTTACTGGAATGGATGCATGGTTGCTTGTGCATGTAGCTTTATACATTTTAATAGTACAGACTCATATGGGTAAAGTCGAAATTAATAGCCCTACTGCGAAATGTTTATTCCTTTTGAAATATTTCTTAAGTGATATTTAACAGACCATGGACATTTTCACAGTATAATTCTATACATTAAAAAAATCCTTTAAAAAATGTAAAGGTCAACATTATTAACATGTTTCTGATTTTCCACAAAAGAAAACAATGTTATCCAATAACTGTAACTGTTAATAACTGTAACTGTAATTGTTAACACAATAACCTCGATAAGTCTTTAAATTGCAGCTAAATACTAGTATCTTGCTAATTACATAGATATTAGTAAAAAAAGTAGAATAGAAAAATATTAGTATAATATTTAGTGTAAATAAGTAAATATTATAAATAAGTAAATATTAGTATAAATAAGTAGAAAAATATTAGTATAAAAATAAGACAAAATAAATATGTTTTAAAAAAATTCCATATTATTTATATGCATATATAGCATACTGTATATATGTGCAACTCTCACATGGTCGCCCACTGAAGCTAAGCAGGGCTGCACCCAGTCAGTACATGGATGGGAGACCACATGGAAAAGCTAGGTTGCTGCCAGAAGCAGTGTTAGAGAGACAAGCAGGGGGCGCTCAACCTGCGGTCTGTGTGGGTCCTAATGCCCCAGTATGTTGATAGGGACTCTATACTGCTCAGTGAGTGCTGTCTTTTGGATGAGACGTTGAACCAAGGTCTTGACTCTCTGTGGTCATTAAAAATCCCAAGATGTCCTTCTAAAGAGAGTAGGGGTTTAACCCTAGCATCCTGGCCAAATTTGCCCACTGGCCTCTGTCCATCATGGCCTCCTAACCATCCACATGTCATAATTGACTTCATCACTCTGTCTACTCTCCACCATTCAGCTGGTGTGTGGTGTGCGGTCTGGCGCAATATGGCTGCCGTCGCATCATTCAGGTGGATGCTGCACACTGGTGGTGGATGAGGAGATTCCCCCTAAATATGTGTAAAGTGCTCTGAGTGTCCAGAAAAGCGCAATATAAATGTAAGGAATTATTACATATCCATTGTTAAAACATATTTTTAGTGCACAAAAATCTAAATGATTAAACTTGAGTGCATACATTTTTATGCTCCTCCATTGATAGTCTGTTCATCCAAAATTCTGGTGGTTGAAAATATTAAATGGACGGTAATACAGCTACGAAAATAATAATACTGAAACAATAATACAATAAATGATAATAAATAATAATAAAAGAAGAAATGAATTCACATAAATCAAGCAATTTAATCCAAGTCTTCTGAATAGCTATGACTGATGATGAACATATTTATATTAGTCTGTTTTATTAAAAAATCATACAAATCATGAAATGTAGTCTGTATAGACAGCTGGATGAGGCTTTTCTAACCTGCCACGAGCTTATTTACAACCAGGGAATTAGTTTATTAGATCTGCTATCATTTCACTGCGGTGAACATTGCAGATGACAGAGTTAAGTGTGTCCTTCTCTTTTTATTGAATGTTATGTTTTGTTTTCAACACAAAGTCCTTGAGGACATTGCTCTCATAAAAACAATGCCTTGTTCGATTTACAGAAACCCTGAGCCTTTTTTCCTTAATGCAGCTCCTAACATAAACCCTACGGAATGTGCTCATATAATCCAAATAATGTGAATGAATGAGCAATAATTAAAACTGACAAGGTGCAATAGTTTTCTCTGTTGTGGCATACATAAAAAAGAAAGATGAATTGAATTAAATACCGAAAGTATTCACACCCCCTTAAATTTGTCACTCTATTTTTTATATTGCAGCCATTTGCTAAAATCATTTAATTTTCTCATTAATGTACACACAGTACCCCATACTGACAGAAGAACATTTTTTGCAGATTTATTAAAAAGAAAAACTGAATATCACATGGTCCTAAGTATTCAGACCGTTTGCTCAGTATTCATTAGAAGCACCCTTTTGAGTCTTTTTGGGAAAGATGCAACAAGTTTTTCACACCTGGACTTGGGGATCCTTCGCCATTCCTTCTTGCAGATCATCTCCAGTTCTGTCAGGTTGGATGGTTGTCACACCCTCGGCTCGTTCCCCCAGTCCCAACCACCTCAGCCAATCACCAACTACCACACACCACTCATATGAACCTTCACCTAAATACTAACAGCCCATACCTGTTACCCTAATCACACACTCCCTATATAATCTCACCTTCTCCAGTCACTCACCGGCTGGAATCAACGTCAGATGGTCTTCCTCATCGGCTCTCCTGTAAACCCTGTTATCTCCTGTGCTCTTCCATGGATACAAACAGCCTGCTCAAGGAAAGTGTCTTTAAAGTGTGTGTGTGTGGTGTTATCACTGAACTGGACACAACATACATAACTTTGCTTTAACACTTACTTGCTTCACAATCATTTGTTGCTGTTTCGTTTGAGAAAATACTCTAAAGTCTTAACCTCCATTGTCTTCTTTGTGTGGCCGTAACAATGGTACAGTAAATGTTGGTGGACAGCCATTTTCAGGTCTTCCCAGAGATGCTCAATAGGGTTTAAGTCAGGGCTCTGGCTGGGCCATTCAAGAACAGTCATGTTGTGAGTATAAAGTTGTTGTGAAGCCACTTCTTCGTTATTTTAATTGTGTGCTTAGGGTACTGTCTTGTTGGAAAGTTTTGTTGTGAAGGGTGTGACTTGATTTTGTCTATTAGGAATTCATTGATTGTTAGGTCATTGTCGTTTGCTATTGGTTAATCTCTAGATTTTTTTTAACATAATGATTTATTGAAATTTTTTGAGCAATAGTTTGTTGAATATACCATGAAAAATATGTACCGCAAGAAAGATCACTCTCCACAGTGGACATTAAAATTATTGTTTTATTTTGAGGATAATCTGAAGAATCACAAGCTCAGCCTCTGTCTGTCTGTCTCATAGATAATTGATACTTTACATAAACAATAAACTATTAAATTTAATGAAGTAACTCAACATTCATTCATAAACACAGTCTTTTTTTCATCATCTAAAGGCATAACAATATAAACACTGAAGTCACCACACACACACATTCTCACAGAAAATCTAAATATTTATTTAACAATACATACATTATATATATATATATATATATATATATATATATATATATATATATATATATATATATATATATTTATTTATTTATTTATTTATTTATTTAACCAGAGACACACATCAGAAGCAGGTTGCACAAAGGATGCGTCGCGCCATGCAGCACCATGCATTTTAGAATTCTAAACATAGATTTCTATCAGGGTACGCACTTCAGTGCTGCAAGTCGGCGGCTGTCCACGGCGCCTAGCTACAACTCAGGAAACTGTTCATATTTCTGCCGCGCCACAGAGCAGCATCTGAATAGTTTCATTTTAAATAACATGCGAATGTTCACTTCTGGGGTGCACACTTTGTCGCTGCGCTGAGCGGCACATTCGGTTTGCAACCTGCTAGAGCCAGCAGTAGGTTCCAGAAAAGATGGCCGAGGTAAAGCTGTTCTAAATGGGTTAATGAGCAGTGAATGACTGCTGCCGCCTCTGAAATCAGTGAAAAACATTTTAAAATAAACACTGAGATTCTAAAATAAAAAAACATATTTGAAAACAGTATTCAAAACAACCACATTCTCACCTAAAATAAACATAAAATACATTTTTAAATGCAAAAGCAGTAGTATTAGTCACTTTCTAGTGAGTTGCTGCAGATGGCGTTATACAATCTGTGAAGCAGCTCCACTGGCCAATCAAATTCGAGAACGAACTTTAGTCTAAATATGAATAATCAGTTTGAATAATCCATTTTTTTTCTCTTTTATTAGTTTTTTAGTTTATCTATTGACATATCTGCCTGGCCACAAACAAACTTGGGTGCTTTACAGTCTTCATTCCAAATATTAATGACTTATTTTAATGTATTATTATTTCTTTCCACAAAGTGTGGATAAACAGATAACCCTGAAGTATTAATCCTTTGGAATCAATACGTTCTGTTGCGGCTCATTAAAATCAGTGTGAAGGAGTGAGAAGACGATTTAAGCTTGTGTCAGTAACAGAAATATGCAGAGTAAGCTCTTTCTGCCTTCATCTTTGTCCTGCTGGGAGGCTTTACTCTGTCCATCACACAACAGAGGGAGAGAGAGAGCGAAGGAGAGAAGGATGGATTAAAACAGCTTTGTCTTTGACTAAGTGGATTAGCAGCAGGTAAAGCTCTCGCTGCATTTCCACCGTGATGATGTTAGTGCACGTCCTTTCCCAGCCATCTGCCATTTATCTGTGATGGATGATCCAGAGCAGGCATCACTTTCAGTGGCACGTCTGCACATGCAATTGTTTTTCTCTCCCGATTGGGTCTTTTTGCTGACTTCTGTTGTTTTTATTCGGAGCTTGTGTTGTTTTATATCTGAAATAATTATTTTTAGATTTTCGATAAAACTTAATTTAGTGCTTGATTGCTTGCCTTTTTGCTTTTAGCTGTTCTTGTTGGGACAGTTAGCATCCAGTCTTTTAATGTTGGTCTATTATGCTCAGAGGATGAATTTGACATTTTATTGAGTTGGCTTGGATGTATACTGAAACACTACTTCTTGCTTCTTGCTTGACTTTATGTTCTGCTCTGTAGATATTTGATTTGTAGTTTATTGTTTTGCCTGTATTAGTTTAATTTCTGTTCAGTTCCGAAACACAGATTAACAAGAAACTAAACAAGGCAAAGGTGAACAAAACCAGCCAACCATGTAATAATCATAAACCTAAGAATTGCGGAAAACTACTGTTAAATCAAGGAAATTCCAGTTCTTCTCATGATACCTGCACATCTTTTAGCAATATTGGTGGGTCAAAGGCATTTTTATGTAATCACTAATGGCAAAGAAAGCCTTTTTAAAATTGTTCACGTGTTTCTGAGAGGTTATTGTAAGTAATATAAAAACATAAACCGATGATACAGAAACAAACGCAAGCAAAAAAAAAGACTAGACAACACTGAAATTAAACAAAAAAGAACATGATTGTAAAATTCCATACTAATGTATTCATACTTTATACTACTTCTACATTAGCTTGTACACTTTTTACATCACTCTTGTAAATATTTGATTCTGACTGGTTAATCACTAAATTCCGTGCTTAGTCATTTTTATTTAGTGATGCCAAACTGTAATTGACTAATGTCTGAGACAGCTATGCTAGTTTCATAGATCTTGTGTTTAGCCATTTTTTAATTTCATTAAAAGATTTGAGTTACACTTTATGTTCCATTTGTTAATGTATTTACTATTATTACCTAAATATGAATAATCTTGTAAAGCATTTATTAATCATAGTTAAACACAACTAATGCATTATTAAAATCCAAAATTATAAATCTTAAATTGGTGAATGTTTAATTAGTTAATTCACCATGGGTTAATGTGAACTGATATGAACTGATATTATTTAAATTAAATAACATTAACTAATGTTAACATAGATACTGTAATAAATGTATTACTAATAGTTTGTTCATGTTAGTAAATCCGTTAAGTAAGATTTACTAAAGGACCATTATTTAAACTGTTACCAAGATTTGTTTCATGCTATTTTTTTTCTAGGTTTTCCCTTGTGAGGCAAGATAATACTAAGTATTTATCACACAATTACTTTCTGTCATTATTAGAAATTAAAGTTAGTCAGGGTGAAACAAATCATTTTGTTTGGTTTGATTTTGCAATAATGACTGCACATTTTGCAACATAGACTCATTCTGAAAACGTAGCTCTATCAACATTTCTGAAGATCGCGAATTATGTAGCCAGAAATACGTAGGGCTGCATTTCACATTTAAAACAAACGCTACGGGGCGGTATGATGGCATCTTTTTTCGCACTTACCAGCTGACCAATTACCTCCGTATGGATGGCTTCTACCAGTTTGTCCAGTAGCTCACTGTGTACATTGGTGGACTTGAGATTCAGAGAGGAGTTGAGCACAATAACGGGGTCCGGCGAAGGACCATTCCAGAAAGCGGGGAAGACAAAAACTGAAGCCAAAAAATAAATAAGTAAACAAGTAAATAACAGGGTAAGTATGTGGCAAAACCTGAAAACGTGGTAAAAATCAGACAAGGGCTTTTCTTTTCTTGATTGCTTTTTTAAACTGTCAGTTGTGTTTTGGGAAGTGGATGGGTGGGTCAATTGGTGTTTTTGAAAACACTATTGGTGTGGGTTGAGGAGGGTGGGTTGGTCGATAGGTCAGTCAGTCAGTCGACAGCACCCTGTGGTGGATTTACGCAAGAACAGCAGGCGTGAATGGCACTCGAGAGATTAAAGATCTCAAAAAGTGTACAAAGCGGCCTCTGGTGGATTCGCAAAAACTGCAAAAGAGCGTAGCTCCTGGGACGTATTTGTATTTCTCCAGGTACATTTTCAGAATGAGCCTGGGTTGACATTTTCTCAGACGTGAAAAATTAAGTGACATGGTGTTAAAAACCAAGCAAATAATAATAAAAAAAAACAATTTATTTTTGTTGTTTATATTATGTTAATGTACAAAAACATTTTTGTACAATCAAAACAAAAACATCAGAAAATTAGAAGGAACAAGCTGTAAACCATATCACCCAGGCTCATGAATAATAAATATATGAACTCCATTCATTAGTTCTACCTAATTTGCTTAAAAAGCAGATGTTAGTAAATGAGTAGTGGCCATATTGTGTTATACTTCTTATAAAGTGTTTTAAGCATAAATACTCTTCTGCATAATAACTAATGTTTATTCTCATATAGATCTTTCACTGAACGAGCAGTTAGATGAAGATTAAACCAAATCCATATATTCATGATATGCGGTGTTACATTGGCCAGAGATGATGATCAAGCACAAACAGACTCTGTCAGCATGAAGGAGATTGTGTGTCCTGAAGCGAAAGGGTGTCTGTCCTGCCATATGTGGACATTATGTCCACGCGCCCGGCTTTCTTTATGCGTTAGACCATGCATATTCGTATGTATGCATGAGATCACCCACACTAAGCCACCCAATCGAGCATGTCTCCCATGGGCTTTCAGATTGCCTTCGCCACGTAAATCAAAGGCGTGGAAGCAACTCACCAGTTCAAAGCGCAGCGGCGATGTGGATTGTTCTGGAAGGATCTGAGAATGGCTCACTCAGCCATTAAACAGGGAGAGGCTCTGTAACAGGGAATAGAGAGGGCAGAGGCGGACTTTGATGTCACTAGATTTCACGTTTAGAAATGAAATGCCAAGATAACACATGCTAAACTAATGGAAATATATCCTGGTGTGCAAGATACAAACCTCCCAACTTAGGCCAGAGGAGTTAGTGGAAGAAGCAGAGGGAATGCACAAAAGATCGGAATTTAATTGGATGCTCAGTGGCGAATCTGACAAGCTTTTAATGTAATATATCAAAGTAAACAGTGTGATACACACCAGTTGTAAGCAGATTTTCATTTATTTCATGTTTGTTTTTTTAAATGATGTGATTGCTGGGTTGTCAACTTTGTTTGTATGGCAAAATAATTTTAGTTGCCTGTTTCTCCCTGTAATTCCATAAATATTACGTACAGTTTTTTACAGCAACAGTTCATATTTATCCAAACATCACATAAAAATAAAAATATTGCATAAATCAGTATTATTTTAGCATTAATTGGCTCATTTTGAAAATGTAGCCCTATATACATTACTATAGATCCAGAATTATGTAGCCAGAAGTACGTATGGCTGCATTTCATTTTAATATGAATGCTATGGGGTGGTAGGACGCCATTCTTTTTTACGCTTTTTCCATGCAGACGGCTTTCCCACTGTTACCAGTTTGTCCAGCAGCTCGCCATGTCAGCAGACTTGAGACTCAATTGTTATTGTTATGCGGGCCCTTGAAAATGTCTCTGGGGGCCCCCTAAAAGAATGGGCCCTTAAAATCGTCCTAACTTTCCCCCCCTAGCAGCGCCCCTGGTAACACCTTTTTTTGATGCTCCATTTGATTAGTAGACTGTCTGCTTAATATCTGCTGATACTGCTCCTTCAACAGACATTTAACTGACTATAAGAAACTTTGCAAGTACATGTCGAATCACGCTAACCATAACCCCAATCTAACAGTCTACTTATAATCTAATGAGAATTAGTTGGCATGTAGATGCAATGTAACTTCAGTTCAAAATAAAAATAAATCAAAATAAAGTGTCTAATTATTTTTACTACCCAGAAATTCAAACCATTTACAATTTGATGAAGACCCGTAATCTTCTCTATAAGAGAATTTAGCTTGCACTATCCAAACTAAATAATTTTATCCAACCATAGCGCCAAATAGCTCCTCTTCTATTTAAATGGATTCTGACTGCCTGTCAGTGTTTTTTTTTTTTCATTTATTAGCTGGGAAAAACAATTCTGAAAGTGATCCCAACAATATGTTTCTTTACATCTTTATCATTCTAGCTGTGGCCTGAACCTCTGCTGTGGTTTTTATTACAATCTCCGTGTTGTTACCTTAATCATGCCCATTGTGATTAGGCTTTATTATGATATTTGGTATGCATCTAAACATCTAACATATGAATATTTTGTGTATGAAACACTATGTGATATACTGTATGAGGCATACAACTCCATAGTGCGTGTCAGTGTTATTACATGTTTATTGTTAACAGACCAATAGGCAACACAGGCTCATTGTGAAAACGCACTCTGTATACATTTCTGGAGAGCACAGATTATGTAGCCAGAGCTACTTATGGCTGCATTTCGTCTTTAAAATCAAAGCTACGGGCCGATATAGTGCCGCCGACTGCTTCTGTTTCTTTTCACTCTAGCTTTTGACCGCTTACCTCTGTGTGGACAGCTTTTCCGCTGTTACCAGTTTGCCCAGTGGCTCACCGCGTACGTCTGCGAACTTGCGACGCATAGAGGAGTTGACCGCAATGACGGGGTTTGAGTCCAGTGAAGAATGGTCAGGTAAAACAAAAGGCAAAAAATTAAATAAACAAGTGAATAACAGGGTCAAAACGTGGTAAGATCTAAAAACGTGGTAAAATCAGCTTTTTTTCTGGGTTGCTTTTGAATACACTTTCGATTGGGTTTAGGGACGGTGGTGGGCCGGTCAATCTGTGCTTTTCAAAACACTATTGGTTGGGTTCAGTGAATGGGCTGGGTGAGGATTGGTTGGTCGGTCCGTCAGTCAACAGCGGCCTCTGGTGGATTTACATGAGAACAGCATGCCCGAATAGCATTCGTGAGAGAAATTTGTAATCTGAAAAAGTGAACACAACGGCTTCTGATGGCTTTGCGAAAACAAAAACTGCAAAAAGGACCTACCTCCTGGGACGTTTTCATGCTGTCCAGAAATGTATGCAGGTGTAGGTATACATAATGAACCTGGGTGGCCTTTAGGACTATGAGTCAAACATGCACACCAAGTTTTGCCTTTGTGAATCTTGTTTAATAGGTGCTCAAATTAGGATGGCATGATAGTTAACACTGTCGCCTCACAACAAGAAGATCACTGGTTTGAGTCCCGGCTGGACCAGGAGGCATTTCTGTGTGGGGTTTGCATGTTCTCCTTCTGTGTTCATGTGGGTTTCCACTGAGTTCTCAAACACAGTTCGAAGACATGCTGCACAGCTGAATTGAATAAACTACATTAACCGTAGTGAATTAATGTCTATGTGAATGAGAGAGCGCATGGGTGTTTCCCAGTGCTTGGTTGCATCCACCTCATACAACATATTCCAGAACAATTAGTGGTTCATTTCGCTGTGGTGACCCCTGATGAATCAGGGACCAAGCTGAAGGATAGTGAGTGAGGGTGCTCAAATATCATTGCTCACATGAAGGCCATGTTATTATATATACATTATTGTTTTCATAGAAAATCTTGGCACCTTGGACAAAAACACTGCATGCTAATTTTCAACTGATTGTTAAACTGATTGCGGTGAAGTTGTAGACAGGGTGGGCACTACCATCCCTCTCAACTTTTATCATCTGTTCTGCCCAATCAAATTGCAGTAGGGTTTCAGCGCTACATGCTTGAACCCTTAAGAAAACAAAATCTCAGTTTGTGCTCCACAGAGGAAATAACTGCATACTGTTTTGCAACAAAATGAATTTGTACAGATGATAGGCAGGTGCATATTGTTGATATTTCATTTATTTGAGGAAGCGGCACAAAGGCGATCTCCATCTGCCGTGAGGACTCTCGGGCAGATTAATTGGTTTCTCTCGGTGTGTTTCATTCATTCAGGTCCAGTGTGAGAGACAGGTAGGACAGCAGTGATGTTTGTAACAGCCCTGGCTTTGTGTTTCTGCTGTATTCAGTCCTTGAAGGGGATTCATGCTCAACAATGGGTCACGAGACTCCTGAGATCAGAGACTCTGATAGCCACGAGGAGCAGAAGGATGGAGAGACAGTGAGAGAGAGAGTGAGTGTTTGCACCTTGGCTTTTCTCCATTATCCTCTTCCAGCTCTTATCTGGGCCTCGTCTGTCAGGAAATCAATTAGAATATGCAGAGGAATGAAGAGAGGAGAAGGGGTACAGTATGGAAATCAGTGAAGGAGAATGGATAAATAAAATGGCAATGCTGCTAAGATCATTTTAAACTCTTTTTATGGATTTTTAAGTCCAAGAAAGAAACAATATGGTGCACGCTGGTATACATTTTATGTGGAACATTAGCTTTATTGTATATTGGATACAAGCTATGTTGTATTATATTGTAATCAGTTTTATAGTTTTTTTGTTTAATTGATGATTCTATTCGATCTGTTTAATGCAAGAAACCAAAATTATATGTTTGTGATATACATAGAGATAAAAGATGCCCCATTTAGGTGTCTGCATCAAATGAACTCCATTCATTAGTTCTTGCTGGCAAGTGGATACAGCTCAGTGGTAGTTAGGGGTTGCGCTGTAATCCTTAAAGGGATAGTTCACTCAAAAATGAAAATTATCCTCTCAATTATTCCTTCTTGTTTGATTTTATACTTTTAAACAACAGAAGATAAGAAAAGAAGATATTTTGAAAAACGTTTGTTGGCACTCATCAGCTTCCATAGTAAGAAAAAATCTATTCTTCTGTGTTCAACAGAACAAACAACCAACCAAACAAATAGGTTTTGAACAAGTGAAGGGAGAGAAAATGGTGCCAGAAATTGTATGTTTGGGTCAACTGTCCCTTTAAATTGAGGATATTAATATAAATCAAGTCCGAATATACACTCACCGGCCACTTTATTAGGTACACCTTACTAGTACTGGATTGGACCCCTTTTGCCATCAGAACTGCCTTAATCCTTCGTGGCATAGATTCAGCAAGGTACTGAAAATATTCCTCAGAGATTTTGGTCCATATTGACATGATGGCATCATGCAGTCTCTGCAGATTTGTCAGCTGCACATCCATGATGCAAATTTCCTGTTGTACCACATGCCAAAGGTGCTCTATTGGATTGAGCTCTGGTGATTGTAGAGGCCAGTTGAGTACAGTGAACGAATTGTCATATTCAAGAAAGCAGTCTGAGATGATTCATGCTTTATAACATGGCGCGTTTTCCTGCTGGAAGTAGCCATCAGAAGATGGGTACACTGCGGTCATAAAGGGATGGGCATGGTCACCAACATTACTCAGGTAGGCTGTGGTGTTGACACGATGCTCAATTGGTACTAATGGGCCCAAAATGTGCCAAGAAAACCCCACACCATTACACTACCACCACCAGCCTGAACCGTTGATACAAAGCAGGATGCATCCATGCTTTCATGTTGTGGACGCAAAATTCTGACCCTACCATCCAAAAGTCGCAGCAGAAATCGAGACTCATCAGACCAGGCAATGTTTTTCCAATCTTCTGTTGTCCAATTTTGGTGAGTTTGTCTCAGTTTCCAGTTCTTAGCAGACAGGAGTGGCACCCGGTGTGGCATTCTGCTGCTGTAGCCCATCCGCCTCAAGGTTCATTTAGAAATGCTCTTCAGCATACCTTGTTTGTAACGAGTGGTTATTTAAGTTATTGTTGCCTTTCTGTCAGCTCGAACCAGTCTGGCCATTCTTCTCCAACTTCTGGCATCAACAAGGCATTTGCACTCACAGAACTGCCGCTCACTGGATATTTTCTCTTTTTTTGGCCATTCTCTGTAAACCCTAGTGATAGATTTGCTTAAAATTAGACCAGCAGTTTCTGAAATACTTAAACCAGCCCGTCTTGCACCAGCAGCCATGTTATGTTCAAAGTCACGTAAATCACCTTTCCTCTCCATTCTGATGCTCTGTTTGAACTGCAGGTCATCTTGACCATGTTTACATGCCAAAATGCACTGAGTTGCTGCCATATGATTGGCAGATTAGAAATTTGCATTAACTAGCAGTTGGACAGGTGTAGGTAATGAAGTGGCTAGTGAGTGTATGTATGTATGTATGTATGTATGTAAGCATGTATGTATGTATGTGTATATATATATATATATATATATATATATATATATATATATATATATATATATATATATATATATATATATATATAAATAAACAGTGTTGCACCTTTATTGTTTTGCTTGTTTCGTCTGAATGCATAAAATATTAGTTTTTAGTCTTTGTTTACAGTTCACATTCTCCTTTGTTGTCTTAGATTTTAAAGATTAAATTCATGAACTGTGTGATGTTTTAAACAAACTACTGGCTTGAGCTATTTCAAAAGCACCAGATTTATTTAAGATATTTATCATTGTAGTTTATCACATCCAGCTTACTTGGCCTCGAGGTTTCAACATGAAGTTATCAACATTGGAAAGAAAGCGATGGGAGGTGATAAGGTACTGTTATCAGACACATCTGTTTAACCTGCAGGTTTTTCTGCCCTGTGACTTTGAAAGAGCAAGACAGCTATCAGTGAGACCTAATAGAGAACTCTGTCGCTCTGCCTCGTGCCTCGGGCTGCTTATATTTCTAGGTTTAAAGGTATAGTACAGCCAGTAATTCATTTTCAGGTCAGGCTGTATGACAGGCCTTTATTTTCTTTGTATTTTGGAATAGAAAGAAAGACATTTAAAAGAATGTCCAAGCTGCTCTTTTTCCATGATTGTTGTATGTGCGTACATGAGATTGTCTTGGATAAAAAATACCATCACGAGGCAGTTCATAACCTTTTGAGGCAAATTTGTACATATTAGCACAAATTGCTCATCTCCAAAGACAGTTCAGTCCAGTGGTGGGATTTGGGGACACACCTTCTTTTAAAAGTTAGATATTTTCTAAGGTCTGCAATAAAATTGGAAACAAATTGAAAAACACTTTTTAGACCAAAATTATATAATAGTTACTATTTTTCTTGTGATATCAGACTGGTTTTATCAGTATTTTTATTAGAAATGCCTCAATCGCACACATAAGCAATGATCTGTTACAAGAATACATATTTCTGATGCTTGTATAATGACTATGACAAAAACAGATATGTAGGAGCATTCTTTTTTAATGGTTTTTGGTTCGTTGTCCTGGTCCATGTTGTGTTCATATTTCAGCGATTTCATCAGATAGTGACTTTTTTGTATAATTTGTGTCATTGTTTTAAACAATTTCATGAGAGGTCAGGACATGCAATAAGTCAGCATGTGTTGTTTCTTTTTTTACAACAAAGGCAAACATAGTAATATTTCAGCAATTAGGGACATTTAAAAGTGGTTTTACAATACCAAGAATATTGTTGTTAGTACTGTAGTTAGTTCTGCAGTGTTATTTAGTTTTAAAATATTGTAATGGGTAAGGTCAATTGCTTTTTATTGTTAATGTGTCACATAAATCTGTTTTGTTTTGTAGTTACATTACTTATATTTGTATATGTACATACACTATACACAATTAACATATTGTTCTGTTTAAAGTTCAGTAAAGGTTTACTGTGACGTATTTATTCAGGAACCATTATCAGGTACCATTTTAAAGTCCATGTGTAATCAAACATTACAATGATTACTTTGCTAGCACAAATTGCTATTTTTAGTTGATAAATTAAACCATGCAAGTTATGCTGCGGTCACACTAGAGTTTGTCCGTGCGAAATTCTGTTGTACGGCACTGCAAAAAGGGCAGGATTAAACAAGATAATTAGACATATTTGGCATAGCGATTGGTCCATGTTTTAAATTTCCTCCAAAGAGGACATGTTTTGATCTTTGATTGGTCTTACACAATCATGTGATGCGATTTCGTAGGTCAGAGTTCACCAAGCTTGAACTTTCCAACGCAGCGAACTGTGAAAACTTGTCGCACAAGCTTGCATTTCTGGTCTGACGCATTTGCGAGCTTATGAATGGAAGTCTATTGGGAGAAAAGTGCAGTGTGATCACAGCTTCAATACACTGAAAAAAAAAAAAAAACGTTTGTTTTGGTAATTTTTAATCAAAGTTTGAGCATTTACTTTTATCTTTTGAGTGACTTCTTCTCAGTTGATGTCAGTTTGACAGCATTAGCCACAGTATTTTTAACCACGCCCCTCTTACTATTAGTTTGCTATGAGTGAATGATGCACAAAAAGAAAGCCCCGCCCCTTACTCAATATTCCGTTTCAGTTGGATGTAAATCAACATCCTGAAATGAAAGTTTCTAATTGATTTGCCACTAATTGTTTTAAAAATCAACAACAACCCTATAGTTCACACTTGATTAATCAGAGCAATTATTATTTAACAAAATATCCCTTTAAAAGCAGGGCTTCATCAATTCAATCGTCACCTGCTTATTCCGCCAGCTTCACCAGTGAATCCACCTTTCTTTCCTAGTATCTTTCTTCAAGGTGACCGCTTGATGCAGGTTGACACATGGTGCCTGTAAAACAGATTGCATTTATGATAATCAGGCTAGTTGAGGGTAACATCAAACCATATTTTAATTTCATCACCTCCAAGGCTGACACCTCCAATCAATTCCAAACTGATTGCAAATCAATTTTCTAATGATGGAAAATCAATATTTAATCTGTGAATGTGAGGTGAGATCCTGGTCAAGGTGGAGGTTTTCTCACAATCCTGGACTCTTTTATCCTTCACCTTCAAGAGTAAAGCTAAAGCTTCTGAGAGAGTATTAAGGAATTCAAACCATCGTCTATCTTTCCCAAATAATAAAAAAAGCAAATAAATAAATAAGAATCAGTGAGAAGCCAAAATCTCTGTGCTCATAGCTGCCGACTCTATCTTTTTTCCCCTCATGAGAACAGAATTTTTCCTCTACATTTTCGTTCTGTCATTTCTGGCCTTCAGATATCCCCAGCTAAGCCTCTGTTGAGGTGACCCATCAGTCTCCATAGCTCTGAAAAATACACTTCTTTACTGTTGGTCGTGTGTGACGGTGTTTGAGAAAGCGCTCAGCCTTGGTTTCCTTCCTCCCCTGTTTCTTTTGCTGGAGACCTTTGGTGTGAAAGGCAATCCTATTACCACTGGCCCGTCGATAAGGAGGACTGGCTCGCTCACAAAGCACAGGCTGGAGAAAGCGAGCCTCCATTGGTTTTGGTTTAAGCCAAGGCCAAACATTCCGGTGAGGTTTTCCAGCCGTCATTTCAGGGAGATTGGTTCTTTTGGGCTGAGAGGTATTTGTGTTTAAGAGATGGAATTAGGTGTGAAATTTCACCACATTCACTTGCTGCTTCATCAGCAACACACACGAGAAGACCTGTGGATGGGAAATTACACTGCTGAATGGTTCACACATTTCTGTCTGAAAATTATGTTAAGATGTTCCTAAATCAAGGGATGTAAAATTCAAAAGACATTTTTTTTTTGTGAGTGTTGAGAACAAATTATTTGGCTTGAACAGTAAGGGTTGAGATTTTTAACCATCTGTAAGTAGTTCTAGAAGTTAGGATGTTTGGCATAATGTACATTTGAATATTTTATTCATTCATTCATTTTCCTTCAGCTTAATCCCTTTATTCATTAGGGGTTGCCATGGCGGAATGAATTGCCAACTATTCCAGCATAGATTTTACACAGTGGATGCCCTATCACCTGCAACCCAGTACTGGGAAACACCCATATACTCTCACATGCACACTCATACATTAAGGCTAATTTAGTTAATTGAATTCACCTATAGCGCATGTCTTTGGACTGTGGGGGGAAACCGGAGCACCTGGAAAAAAAAACCATGTCAACATGGGGAGAACGTGGAAATTCTGGCCCAGTCGATACTCAAATCAGCGAACTTCTTGGTGTGAGGTGACAATGCTAACCACTGAGCCACCATGTCACCTGCATATTTTATTAGATTTTTTTTTACATTTTTTTATTACATTTGTTAAATTCAAAATTATATAAAAAAAAAATGTAAATGCTTTTAAAAAAAAACACATTTTTAAACATAATAGTTTAATAGCTATTTTTAATTACTATTTTGTTTTTGTTTTCGCCATATTGTCAGTTCACAAAATTTAGTTATTTTGCAAGATTCAAGTATTAAGCTTAAAGTGCTTTAAGGGGTCATGAACCCCCCCCCCCCTCTTTCAGTTCAAGTCTACCTCAAAAATTTTTCAAAAAATGCTCCATGGTGGGCATGAAGCACTATATGCAGGGGGTGTGCGTGGCCAGCAAAGTACGGAAAAAAGAGGTGGACAAACAACCCTCAGTTGGTTCACAGTTTGCGAAGTTAAAATGCAAATAAATGCACAGTAAGTAATTATGCCCTATGACATATATGATAGGCTATTCGTAATTTCATATAATATAAACACATAACCACAATTTATATACGTTTAAACACTATAAGGGGCCGATCACACCGAATGTGGTTTTTGCGTTGGGAGGCGCCTTTTTTGAATGAGCGTTTTGCGTGCTGCTTATGCGGCCTGTGCACCTCACGTTTTTACTGCCTGTTCATGTTTTTGCTGTTGCACGCTTTTCGCTCGCAGTTGAGCAAAAAAAGCATGTTATGTCGTTCGCGTCTTTTTTTATTCTCCAATCAAATGAAAGCAGAGGTGGGGTATCCGTTGAAGTGACAGCGGTGTTTGTATTGTCAAGGCAACTACAGAGACTTGTGGTTTCTGTTTTGAGTTATCCAGTGCTGTATGACTCACAAATCTTGAATATCAGAATATTATTCAATATTAAAATTATACCAAAATTAACAGGAATACTTGTGCACAATAGGCAGCTGATTCAGTTGTTGCCTAGTGACATAAAAGAGCTTTTTTTCCTGTCCACAAAAAGGCATTGCAGTGTTTTTGGAATGTAAAAGCATGTTCGGTGCGCTGCCCCTTCTGAGGAGCACTTCTCTCCTCCTGAATCACCGGGTCTGAATGCAGACAGTCACAGTGGATAGTAGTACAGCAGGTCTCTTTCTCTATCTATTCCAGTAACCTGGAGGATTTTACACATGTGTGAAATCAGCAGCACGGATATAGGCGATGTGTCTGAATGGTAGCAAACTCAAATGATAAAAGACAAAGTCTGCCATTCTCAAATTCTTGCACCGCTCTCCCGACAAAATTACTTGCTGCACACAGGTTGGCTGTATCGGTACTGACAGCATCGCAGGGAAAGTCATAGAACAAACTCAGTGGATCATGGAAACAATCACACACGACTCTAAATGAACAGCTAAATACTGTGTGCCTTGTGCGGCCGCACAGCTTGGCAAGTCTGTCAACGGAAGCATGTGCAGTCATGAATTATTAAGAAGCAGGGTCTTCTCATAGGATAAGAAAACTCTGCAATGAATAATAATGAGAAACCGACATGTCATCACTGGACAGGGAGACAAGCACTACGTCACTGATTTCGATCCCACCCCAATAATGATTTTAAACCCGGAAGAGGAAATTAGCTGACAAAAGCTCAAAATTATCCCCAAAATTAAAGCCAACAGGTGCTAACATTGTCTTAAGTGATACTCAACACACACAAATCTGTTAAAATCTCAAAAAACAAAAAGGTACTTGAGGGTTTCTTGAACCTTTAAGTACTTTATACACTATAATAAACATTGGGGTTTGCTACTTTTAAAGTCTACTGCATACCAAGGCTGCATGTAATTGATTATAAATTCTTACAAAAATATTTGAGTGTTCATTCATTCATTCATTTTCTTTTCGGCTTAGTCCCTTTATTAATCTGGGGTCGCCACAGCGGATTGAACCACCAACTTTGGACATGTTTTACGCAGCGGATGCCCTTCCAGCTGCAACCCATCTCTGGGAAACATCCATACACATTCATACACTACTTACCCAATTTACCTGTACTGCATGTCTTTGGAGGAAACTGGAGCACACGGAGGAAACCCGCACAAATGCAGGGAGAACATGCAAACTCTTCACAGAAACACCAACTGACCCAGCCGAGGCTCTAACTAGCGACCTTCTTGCTGTGAGGTGACAGCACTACCTACTGCGCCACTGCGTCACCTTATTTGAGTGTTCACTCGCATAAAAATAAACTCTTTAGACATGAAAGAGACACCTATCATCCTGTTCACATTAGAAGACATGATGCTGAGCATTAAAATGCTTTGTATTATATATAAAAATGTGCCACATACAACCTTTTTGCAGTACAGAATGTTGAATAAAAAAAAACAATACTTTTTATATCCTCACTGGTACCTCAAAGGAAATGAATGTCATCTAGCTGAAATTGGTTTTCTTTTTTTCCCTTTAGTATGTTATAACCTCTGCAAAATGGCTCCCAGTTTGCAGCTCACTGCTATTCGTTTCCAGCCAATCAAAATATATTGTTGTGCCTTCTTTTATACACACACTACTTTTCTGTCATCTATAAAAACAACAATTAGACTAATTAGCTGAGGTCTAATTATTGACAAGTGAGTTTTGTGAGCGTCAGTAAACAACAGATCATTAATTAAAAATGTAAAACAGATAATACAGTAATTTGCATAACACACAATAAACATACATTTAATTGATTTCATTTCATCGTATGGCTCACTACTATATCTGTCTAATGCAAAGAAGTTAAATAAAACAGTATTTATTTCATATCCAACCACTTTTTATTTCCAGCTCAGCCAGTGTTCTAAATCAAAGTGTCTCCAGTAGGTCATCCAAACTGTTGGCCACCGGTGGCGGTGAGAGTGATCCACCTCATGTTAAAGTGAATTTAATGGTGTGGTGCCATATAGAGAGAGATTTAGGGAAGGCATCCTCCAGGGAAATGCCTGCAGAGAGCCAGAGGTGAGCAGCTAATTATGTGTCCATCCCCCCTTTTCCTCTTCCTCTTTTATTTCCTTCCTCATTTCAAAGGTTCATCTGCATGTTTCTGAAGCTCCTCAATTACCACAGCAAAACCCCTGGCCGTTACCAGAGGGGAGAGGATGAACAGGAGAGAGAGAGAGGGGAAAAAAAGAGGAATATTATTAAATGAATAATTTAATATATACTTAGTCTCTTCCATTGCAATTTTTCTCCAAAATGCTTGTGGATGGCAGCATTGCAGTATATTGCGTATGTGACCTTCACTCTTCTCTGCTGTTATAGAGATGCTGCTGGGAGAAATGCTTTAGCTGAAAACGTTTAAAATAAAAGCCAACATCAATTTTAATGACAGAGGATGTGCCTGTTTCATTCCTACTCATTTTTCCAGTCTGCGTTTAATTTTATCAGAGCCTGACAATCGTGTTTTTTTTTTGTTTTTTATTTGGCTCAATGTTTTTGTGACAACCACATTTGACCAATTTTAAACCAATATCTACAAGTGTCCACTTTTCAAATTGCCGTAGGGTATACAAATAAAGCATTTGGACAGATCTTAGTCATGTTCGATGCCATATGTGAAGTTTTTCAAACTAATTACGAGAGGAGCATGTGATATGATCGACTACAGAATATTTTGAAGGTGTGTAGATAATGATCAGTAAGATATGTGGACCAACTTTTAGTACTATACTCAGATATTCAAAAGACAAATAGTCAACAAATGACACTTGTTTACACTTATAGACATCTTTAAACAGGGCAGAGATGCCTCCACCTCTCCTATTGGGTCTGCAAACACTCAAAAAATCAAAGTTTAAAGGAGCTGTTTCATTCAGAACTGCTGCGCTACAGCTGTCATCTAGCCAAGTTTCATTTAAAAGCATAAAATCAAGGCAATTTCTGTTTATAAAATCATTGACTAAAAGTGACTTATTGTTAAGTGATCGGATATTTAAAAGTGCTAACTTAACAGTTTTAGCTGTTTTCCCTACAGTAGTCTCAGATTTACATTTAATAGACACAAGATTTGAGTGATTTGCTATACGGCCTAAAGAAGTCTTCGGTTTTCTGTCACGTAATACAACACATATTTGCGTAGAGTAAGCTATAGACACACTGGGTTCCTGCTTGCTCTGTAAACATCTGATAAAGACACTGTTATCATGTTCAATCCAATTGAACATGTGAAATTGTACCCCTCTGGTACAGTGAAATTGTACCCCTCTGACCATTACACTAACATCATGCATTTCAAGGGAAGACAGGTCAGTCGAGAGATAGCATTAAAACAATTAGGAAATAAGATAAATGGTGGAAAAGGAGATAAAAACTTACTTAATGAGTTGAAACAACACATTTTTTACAATTTTATCAACAACTTAATTATTTTATGTTCAATCCACTTAAGTTTGTATTCATTAATTAATTTTGATGATGATGATGATGATGATGAGCCTTTATTTGTCACAACACTGTTACATGCAGTGAAATTGGACCCCTCCCACCATTACACAAACATACATTTCAGGGAAAGACAGGTCATTCAAGAGATAGCATTAGAAAATTAGGAAATAAGATACATGGGGAAAAGAAGGTAAAAAAGCCCCTCACAGTCTGTCCTAAAAGTAGGGCAGTGTGAGATCAGGGGAAAATTGGCTTTGTCCCTTATTCATCAGGGGTTGCCACAGGGGAATGAACCATAAACTATTCTGGTATATATTTTACGCATATGTTTTAAAATCTAGGAAACCACTTAAATTTGTAAAAAAAAAAATAAATTAACTTAATAGAGTTGTGTTGGAACAACATGAAGAAATTGTTTTGAACCCAGCATTTTTTACAGTGTGAATGTATCAGTTTGAATCCCTCTAGACCAGGGATGGGAAAGCTTGGTTCTGGAAAGCCGGTGTCCTGCAGAGTTTAACTCTAACCCTAATCAAACACACTTGCTTATAGCTTTCTAGTGATCTTGAAGACACTGATTAGCTTGTTCAGGGGTGTGTTTGATTAGTGTTGGAGCAAAAATCTGCAAGACATCACAGGCCTCCGGGACTGAGTTTGGCCATCCCTGCTCTAGATGCAGGACAAGTACAAATGATGGTGTTGCATTGCTGCTGTGACCCTTATGAGAGTGATGATCAGGGGATTGAGTGCAGCAGAAGACAGTTAGTATGGGCTATGCAAACACACCTTACTCCCTTGATCTCAAGAGTCATACTTCAGTCTGCAGGCTTATTAGCATCCTCTTTTGAATGTTTGCCTTCTGTGTCAGGGAAGGTCATTTGAATCCTTCTCAGACAAGGACTAGAGGAAATGTAGGGGTGACATTGATGCTGTGACCCTGATGTGAATAGAATTGGAGTGTATTATATGTTAGCCATTAAGAGCTGTGTGAGTAAACCTCACCCCCCTGATCTCAAGAGATGCTCTAGAGACTGACTCTCAAGGTTGTGGTCTTTACCATCCATGCCTGGACGCCTGCTTTCTATGGTAGGGGCGCTGCTTTGAATGTGCTTGGAGAAGGGCCAGTTTTAATTAGAGGGGTTATACTTTGTCCATGACCTGGACAGACGTCAAGTTTAGGGTTGTGTCAGTAATAGAACCCAACCAGTCAGAGCTGTGTGAGCTCAGTAAACCTCACTTTACTGATCTCAAGAGATGCATTAGTGACTGATAGTACATGCTTTAGTCTCCAGCATGCTTGTTTGCACATGTCAATGGTGGTAACAGATTTGAATTCTGCTCGGCTAATGTAAATCCCACTCAAAGGGGGCAAGTATAGACCCTTACATACAGTAATACCAGGTAATGTCCATAAAATTGGCTGAACGACTTTACCGGTACGAAATATCACACATGCAATGTCCTAAAAAGAACCATTCACACACCCATTCCAAAATACTGGTAAATTGTGACATGATAAGAGTCAGATTTTTTTGTTGTTGATGGTTGTAATTTTAATTTTATATTCAGCTGCATAAATGCAGACAAATTATAATGCAGAACTATCGGGAAAAAAATGCTTAGCACCAGAAGGCAGAGGTGCTTCCTGCTGCTAAAAAACACATATGATTACACAGAGGTCTATGCGACGGACATGGGTAATTGTGTGGATAAAAAGAAATATTTTGAACAAATCCAATGAAGAGATGTGGATGGGACGATTTTGCTCGTGCTGCAGATTTTGAGATCCTCCTTGGAGCGATAGACTACCAGTGTTGTCTTATCGATCATTTTTTCCACAGTTACCACTAGGAAGGAACATAGAAACATTGTTTGCTTGACAAACAGCCACAAAATGTGTCTGGACAACTGATCAAAATACTTTATTGTTCATAAACAGTGATGAGTGAATGCGCCATCAGCATCCGAATGTTCTGATTGGCCCAGAGAAGGCGTCTAACGTCAGCTCAATCTGAAATTCTCATCATACATGTGCAGTTTTCTTTCTGTATTCACACACAGCAGAATTCTGGCAATTTACTGGTAATGTTACAACTCCTCATTCCTATTATTATTCATATTTTATATAAATGGCCGGCCTGTTCACACATGGGGCTCTATTTGGTAACACTTTATTTTGGTGGTCTATTTGAGTATTAGTAGACTGTCTGCTTAATATCTGCTGATACTGTTACTTTAACAGACATTTAACTGACTATAAGAAACTTTGCAAGTACATGTCGACTTACACTAACCCTAACCTAACAGTCTACTTATAATCTAATGGGAATTAGTTGCAATATAACTTAAATTCAACAAATGAACCATAAAAATAAAGTGTGACCATGATAAATAATACTGCTAATAATAATAATAATAATAATATTATCCAAATGCAAATTGTCATAAACAAACTGAAAAAGCCCCGACATGAAGAAGGAATGGAGGCAGTGTTTTTTATATCTTTGTAGAAAATATAATTTTTTTGTAACATTTTAATCCTTAAATTTTAGCAATATGTAAGTGTTTGGACCTATAGGCGCATTGAAATTGGTCAACGACGCAGTCTATTTTCAGTTTCAAAATAGCAACACACCAACAATGCGTCTCAACACACCTCCTTTATAGACCAGAACACCTATGAGTCCACAAAGTGGCGCAAATGGATTTGCTATTTAAATAGCATGGCGCAAAACATGAAAATTAGGGTTGCGCTGTCTGAAAATAACAACAAATCGCACCAACCACGTCTGGTGCCTTATTGTTCCGGGTGAAAAATAGGGAAGGACCCTATTATTCACCCGGAACAATGAGGCACCAGACTCTTTATTCACCAGTTCTCTTCATGGCAATTCACTTGTAATTTTAATGTGTGAAAGTGGCTAAAAACTGAGGTTACATTTGTCAATTTAGTAGAGGCCGCATATTTACCATATTGTATTGGCTTGGCTTTGACCCAGATTGGGCAGGACTGCAGGTGAAAGGTGTTTTTTTTTCTGATGAACATTAACCTTCACAGGGTGAAGTGTACCATCAACTCCCAAACAATTGAGTTCTCTGACACAGAAATGTCTACAAATGTGTGTCGATTAGACTGATAGAGAGAGCTGTTCTGCATAATGATTTTCAGTTGGCAGTGCTTAAGATGAATTTGTTTGCCTTTTGGTACCTCGTGGCAGCTGACATTAATTCTTGACATACTCTCTCACACCTTAAAAAGTCTTGCATTTAAAACCTGAGAGACAAGAAAATGATGGAGAAGTAGAGCTATAAAAGTGTCTGGGGACTTTTCTGTGGTTCTTGACATAAATATATGATTTGTAGCATTTGCCACTGACAGTTTTCTACTTGCAATGCTCAAAATGACAGCTTTTAGATTGGTAGTCTTATCTTTCAGATGAAGTTAAAGCTTTTTGATTGATTGATTGATTGATAGTGGCTTGTTCTTTCTATTTAACTCCAGAATATGAATGTTTTAGCCTGAAAAATAGGCTAAAATGATTTTTAGAATCAAACTTTATGATGGCACAATTTTAATTGTATTGCTGATATGATATATAAACCACATGTTGACAAGTTGCTCTGGAGATTTTAAGACAATTTTAACAGAAAATATCTGGGCGCCATGCTAATAAATTGAAATATACTAGTTAGAACTGCACATTATTTTTTGAATAAGAAAATGTATTATATGACTCAGTTAAAACGTTTCCAACACTAAATAAATCTAAAACAAAACAAAGTTCATAACACTAACAAATTGACACTAACAAAACATTGACACTCAATTTCTCACATCATATGCAAATATAAAAACCACAAGACCACAAGAAAAATGTGTTGGGGGACCATAAATAGTGCCTACTTCCTGTTAAGAGTCAGCAGTGTTTATTTAAAGATACTGATCATGCACTTCCTTGGTGTTTGGATATTATAGCCCTACAAATCTGACAAATAAACAAAAAACAAACAGGAAGCCCGAAACCTTTCCACTGTGGTCTCCACTATTTGCAGTGCATTTGTTGTGAGAATTTGCATCTGTGTGTGTTGTCAAATTGATAAAGATGTTTTCTCAATTTGTTAATATTTTTTTCTATTTTTGACTTGCACAACATTTGAGCTCTCTTGGCAACCGTAGAAGTTGCTTATGATCACCAAGGTTGCAAAATTAATTCATTTTCTTTTCGGCCCTTTATGAATCTGAGGTTGCCACAGCGGAATGAACCACCAACTTATCCAGTATATGTTTTATGCAGCGAAAAAACAGTTAAACAGTAATATTTTGATATGATTATGATATGATATAGTTTTTACAATTCAAAATATTGTTAAATATTGATTCCATTATTTGTTTATATATTTATTTATTTATATTATTAATTGTTAACAAAACATACAGGCTGAAAAAAACTATATAATGAAATATATCAATTCAAATACCCCCAAACCCCCCCCCCCCCCACCCACCCGCGCTCTCTTGAAACTGGGGTATCCAATGAATAGAAGTTAACAGAAAAACAAAAACAAAATACAGCATCAAGTATCAATTATACAAAGTAAGGCTGTCATTCTGGATCCTAATCATTGCTTTGTGCAATAAAACATGGAGATTTTGTCAGCAGCTGAAGTCCAGATCTAAATATTGATTCTATTGATTATATATAACATATTGATCCTAATTGGCGACTTTAAAATGTGCACATAAAATACTGCAAATACTTAAATAAAATGTTATTACATCACAATATTTTAATCATTTTAGATGGAACTGATTTTCTGGAACTGTTAGACATCATTTACATTTAATTTGATTCAGCACTATTTAGTTTATTCAGTTGAATTATTCAGTTCATTTTAATTCAGTTCAATTCAATTGACAGTTTTTTTTCTGTCTTGTCCTTTTTAGTGCATATACCTCCTGCACAGTTTTTGTCCATTTAGTGAGTATTCTACAGTGGCCGAGATAGCCTAACACATTGCAAAAAAACACCAGCAAATTAAGAAAACATCTTCATCGGTTTGACATCTTGAAAATCTTCACAGTGCAAAGAATTATTGCAAATCCTTGCAACACATGCACATTTTGATCTGAAAAAATAGTTAACTGAAGTTAGCTCATTGGATGTGTATTGTTGTCCTTTCATGACCATCATTAGCCTACTAAAAGGGCCTGGATAAATTTATAAATATTATTCTTATCTGCAGTTTATTTTGAAATTGTTTTAACAGTTAATGAAGCATTGATGATTTACTTTCATTAATCTTGAAATAATATTAGTTTCAGATCTTTTGCAATAATTTTTACTTTTTATTTATGCTACTAATATGCAAAAGACAACTGAATTGTGTAATCAATATGTTAAAATAAACACTTTTCAGGTCACCTACAACTTAGCTGAACAATATTCACAGCACAATAAGTAAATCTCAACCAGGTCTGCCACTTTTTAGTTCATCATTGAAATATTTTACTTCCTTGCTATTTGCATGTGTTGTTAGGGTTTGAAGCATATTTCTTAATGTGCATGTGTTGGGAGGATTTGCAGCATATTTCTTAATGTGCATGTGTTGGGAGGATTTGCAGCATATTTCTTAATGTGCATGTGTTGGGAGGGTTTGCAGAATGTTTCTTAATGTGCATGTGTTGGGAGGATTTGCAGAATGTTTCTTAATGTGCATGTGTTGGGAGGATTTGCAGAATATTTCGTAATGTGCATGTGTTGTGAGGGTTTGAAGCATATTTCTCAATGTGCATGTGTTGGGAGGATTTGCAGAATGTTTCTTAATGTGCATGTGTTGGGAGGATTTGCAGCATGTTTCTTAATGTGCATGTGTTGGGAGGATTTGCAGAATATTTCGTAATGTGCATGTGTTGTGAGGGTTTGAAGCATATTTCTCAATGTGCATGTGTTGGGAGGATTTGCAGAATGTTTCTTAATGTGCATGTGTTGGGAGGATTTGCAGAATATTTCTTAATGTGCATGTGTTGGGAGGATTTGCAGAATATTTCTTAATGTGCATGTGTTGGGAGGATTTGCAGTGCATTTTTGTGCTTGTCTATTTGCAACATGTGTACTGTCAAGTAGAAAACTCACAACACATGGACATTTCAATCTGAACAAAAACATTTTTGACTGAAGTTAGCAGCCTGCCTATTTGCACATGTGCTGTCAAACTGATGTTTTTTTTTATTTGCTGGTGTTTTTTCTATTAGCATGTATTTTCTTAAGTTGCAGCGCATTGAAGTTTCTCAGCCACTGTAGTAAACACCATCAAAACGTAATTTATTCGATCACACAAGCTTCCCCGTAACATCTACTTACCTCTTCATCATTCTCAGAACAAAAACAAGAGACATTTGGAAATCTATGAAAGGCAGAGGCTGTTTTCAGAGCCTCAGTGAAGTGTTACGTTGAGTGCAGGAGAAGATGACACTTCAGTACATATTCCTGACCATGTAGGCAGATCCATTAGGGTTTCAGTGCTGTTTTCCATGTCCTCCAAAAACCAGGGCTTGTTTGAACGGCTCTCCATCCTCTTCAACATGTTGTTTTGCTTTTTACTAAAACTAATATTTCATTCTCTTTTGCTATCCCTTGTCCTCCCTTTCTCTTTCAGTCTCTAGTGGACTGGCTAATATATTTCTGTGACTGTCTATCTGTAGTCCTGTAGCGTGGTGTGGGTAATGGATGGTCATGGCTGACGGCTCATTGGGTTACGTGGGTTATGTGCTGTGCCGTTCAGTGCTCTCATCATGGTGCATTTCCTCCTCCATCACCTCCAGCTCGTTTTAATACACCTCCATAATGCTCCCACAGCGTCGCGACATCCGCACATCATGTCATTAGATACATGGCCTTGCTTCTAGTGCATGAAAAGGGCCGAATTATATCCACAATATTAGTCACCTGTCACCTCTGTGCTTGTTTGTTTTGTATCTGTGAAAAAGATAGTGGTCATTTACCAATCTTGCCTCATGAAGGTATTACCCTCTGTTAAAAGCACACAAGCCATTATGGAAGCTTGTTTCTGCCACAAAATAAAGAAAATGAAAGTAAAAATATATCTGTCTTCCTACAATTCAGACTTGAGTTTTTTCCTCTGAACCTTTTTCTTGTGATGGCTCGTTTGCTTTTGTCAGATATTAATCAGAATTGTATATTAAATAGATTACTTTATTTTTTTAATATTAAATATTATTTATTTTTGTACAGGGGAAAAACATAATTGCTAGATTTGAACTCAGTTGTTTCCATCCATTTCATTTCATTATGTTTTTTATTTTAACATTGTGGTGGAACTAAGTTTCAGAATTTATTTATTTTGTTATTTATTTTGTTATTCATTTATTACATAGAAGACACAAATATTTTATTAAATTTTATTTTTAGGAGAATTTTAAGAGTTAGAAGTTGCAATTCTGAGATACAAGCTCAGTTTTCAGAAATTTTTAGAAGCTTAAAAAAGTCAGAATTTTGAAATAAAAATAAAATGTAAACACTCACTGGCCAGTTTATTAGGTACACCTTACTAGTTCCAGGTTGGGCCCCCTTTTGCATTCGTGGCATAGATTCAACAAGGTACTGGAAATTTTCCTCAGAGATTTTGGTCCATATTGACATGATAGCATCACACAGTTGCTGCAGATTTGTCAGCTGCACATCCATGATGCAAATCTCCAGTTCAACCACATCCCAAAGGTGCTCTATTGGATTGAGAACTGGTGACTGTGGTGGCCATTTGAGTACAGTGAACTCATTGTCATGTTCAAGAAACCAGTCTGAGATGATTCACGCTTTATGACATGGTGTGTTGTCCTGCTGGAAGGAGCCATCAGAAGATGGGTACACTGTGGTCATAAAGGGATGGACATGGCCAGCCACAATATGCTTGCTGGTAGGTTGTGGTGTTGGCACAATGCTCAATTGGTACTAATGGGCCCAAAGTGTGCCATGAAAATATCGCCACACCATTACACCGCCATCAGCAGCCTGAACTATTGATACAAGGCAGAATGGATCCATGCTTTCATGTTGTTGATGCCAAATTCTGATCGTACCATCCAAATGTCGCAGTAGAAATTGAGACACATCAGACTATACAACGTTTTTCTAATCTTCTATTGCCCAGTTTTGGTGAGCCTGTGTGAATAGGAGCCTCAGTTTCCTGTTCTTAGCTGACAGAATGGCACCCAGTGTGGTCTTGTGCTCCTGTAGCATATCTACCTCAAGGTTTGACATGTTGTGCATTCAGAGATGCTCTTCTGCATACCTCGGTTGTAACGAGTGGTTATTTGAGTTACTGTTGCCTTTCTATCAGCTCAAACCAGTCTGGCCATTCTCCTCTGACATCAACAAGGGGTTTGTACCCACTGAACTGCCACTCACTGAATATTTTCTTTTTTTCGGACCATTCTTTGTAAACCTTAGAGATGGTTGTGTGTGAAAATACCAGTAGATCAGCAGTTTCTGAACTACCCATAACCCATCTGGCACCAACAGCCATGTCACGTTTAAAGTCACTTAAATCATCTTTTTTCCCCCATTCTGATGTTCGATTTGAACTGCAGCAGATTGTCTTGTCCATGTCTAAATGCATTGCGTTGCTATCATGTGATTGGCTGATTAGAAATTTGCATTAATGAGCAGTCAGACATGTGTACCTAATAAAGTGGCCGTTGAGTGTATATTTATTTTTAATCTCTATTAAAAATAAACACAAACACAAATTTTAAATTAGAATGTAATTACATTTATTTGCGCCTAATTTCTTAAGTGAAATGTGTAAATGCTATGTATAGAGAACAGTTATGAATATGAAATGTGTGAGTAAACAGACTAAATTGTGAAATATTTTTATGTAATTGTAAAGAAAGAACTCAATCTAGATGCATGAAGTAAAATGGTGAAAAGTAAATATATCTATTTTATTTTATAAGAGTAAGAGCTTCCACAACCCATACAGTGAACTCCAATTTGAACCAGTCCCATAACAAACACATTTTTGGTCAAATCTAATAGGAGACCTTGTTAAATCACAGGTGAGCTCTATTTGGAGGTCAGAAACCTGAAAGACACATTTCTGGTCTATTTCTGCCCTGCATCTTCTGCCCTAGTGGCTGCATAATGGAGGCTGATGGGTGCTGCTAACCGCTAACACTCCAGCCCTCAGAGAGCCGCTAATGCCCTGCAGATATTGACCCAACATCCATCATAGCTCCAGTCGTGCTCTTCCAAACCTAAAGTACCACCGTGTCCAGTCCTCGCTCTAAGTGAGAATTGTTCACAAAATGAAAGGATGTTCCTTGAAAAAAAAAAAAATCATGTAATGCGCTAGTTGCTAATTGTTGGGAAATGAAAAGCGTCTCGTAACCAGTGCTGGGAAAGCTTGAGGAATCAATGTATTGATCTCACGTCCAGCTTACTGTTTCTAATCCTGCAAATCTTGTGTTGCTGCTGGAAGTGGCGTATTGAATATCTGAAAGAGGCAGACGTGCTGCTTAAGTGTAATTTATGTAATGCAGTGGATGTGTGTGTGTGCGTGTGTGTGTGTGTGTAGAGATTCATTCCAGCAAGTGCGCACAGATTTCGGGAGCTATTAAATATATTTATTTAGCTGCAGTGGCTGACAGGATCAACTCAGAGGACTAAACTACAAACCAACTCATGTGCTGAAGGGCTTGATAAAAACAACACTAACATGTCATACTCAAAGTGACAATTCATATAGCCTACTGCCTACTGTATTGCAGGCCTGCTGTATTACAGTAAAACAGCCATACACTGCTCTATTACTGCTGTATTACACCTGTGGTTAAAGGAATTCTTTTTTTTCTAGTGTATTGGATGTATGTGTGTGCTCTTCAAGTATCTTCTGTTGTCCCCAACATTTTTACCCGGGGCAGGGGAGGTGGAGCGGGGGGCATATCCATTAACTTTTTTCTCAGAGGATGACAAGCTGACAAAACATTGCTGCAACTATGATACAAGTTTTATTTATGGAGAAATTTGAAATGCACTGGAGTGTTTGTGTGTTCTGTGTTTGTTAATTAGTCTACCGAAATGTGTATATTCCATACAAAGCATTAAGCTGATTGGTCAGTTCTTGTCATGTGACTTGCTTATGGGTTAAATTTTGGCACTTAGGTGACCGAGGGTTGTTGCTAGATCAGATATGGATGCGGCCGGAAGTTAACGAGAATTATTTATAATATTTATTAAATTTGCCAGTTATTGTATTTTATTAATGCCTACCCCAAGTCTAAACCCAACCGTCACAGTACTGTAAAAATATGAATTATTTTTACACTACTGAAAAAAACAGTTTAAACCAGCCTAAGCTGGGTAGCTGGTTTTAGCTGGTCAACCAGGCTGGTTTTAGAGGGGTTTTGGCCACTTCCAGGCTGGTTTTCAGCCATCTCCAGCCTGGTCTTAGTTGGTCAGGATGGAAAATAACTAGCTAAAACCAGCTTGACCAGCCTGGAAATGGCCAAAACTCAGTAAAAAATGCTAATATAATTGATGTGCAAATCACTTCCGGTCGGCCGCGTATCCGATCTAGACTTTACCGTGACGGAGACATAACCAAGAAGATATGGTCATTTTTCAAAACAAAAGATTTTTCAAAATAAAAGTTCATTCAGACTCAGATAATAAATAAAATGGAAGTAATTAATGATTTCTTGTGCAGGCCGGTACCAATTGATCTGCGGCCAGGGGATTGTTGACCACTCGTGGGTACATAACATAGGTTTCCAGTGTTTTTATACTGTACAAACTGTATTATATATTCTACTGCTTTAATCCCACCCTATCCCTAAAACCAACCATAACAGAAAACTGTGTACAGTTTTACTTTCTGAAACAAAACTTTTTGAGCTTTTTGAGAAATAAGGACATCAGTAATGTCCTCATATTTCACCACCTTCTTGTAATACTTGTCATACGTATGTCATTATACAGATTTATGTCCTGATATGTCACAAAAACATGTACACACACACACAGCGAGGGTGTCTAGCTTAAGGGCAAAACAACTAAAGTGTTTTTTTTGTTAACATTTTGTTACTCAAGATGAAGCTGAAAGTAAATTTAAATAACGGACATCCTAAAAATCAGACATAATGCCATGGCACCTAAAAAAAGTTTAGAAAATACTAAAACTATTACAAAAAAAATTTATAATTATTATTTGAATTATTATTATTTATTTGATTGATAGATTATTTTATTTGTTAGTTGTAGTAATGTCTAATTTTATTCGTTGGTTGTTGTAATGTCTATATTGTAATCCACTGTATGTCATTGCAATTATACATTTACAGGTAAAGCTTGCCAACTTAAACTGCAACAAAATAGTGTGAAAAAAGTGTGTGTGTGTGTGTGTGTGTGTGTGTGTGTGTGTGTGTGTGTGTGTGTGTGTGTGTGTGTGTGTGTGTGCGTGCGTGCGTGCGTGCGTGCGTGCGTGCGTGCGTGCGTGCGTGCGTGCGTGCGTGCGTGCGTGCGTGCGTGCGTGCGTGCGTGCGTGCGTGCGTGCGTGTGTGTGTGTCCCATAAGGAAAATGGCAAATCACACAGATTAACGCATTGTGAAAATATGCATAAATGCAGAATATTTCTCTGAAGGTTGGGTTTAGGGGTAGGGGGATAGAATATACAGTTTATTCATTCATTTTCTTTCAGCTTAGTCCCTTTATTTTATTCATCAGGGGTCACCACAGTGGAATAAATCGCCAACTTATCCAGCATAAGTTTTGACAGTGGATGCCCTTCCAGCTGCAACCCTGGAAGCATTCATACACACTCATTCACACACATACACTACAGCCAATTTAGTTTATTCAATTCATCTATACTGCATGTCTTTGAACTGTGGGGCAAACCTGAGCCCCCGGAGAAAATCCACGCGAACATGGGAAGAACATGCAAACCACAAAGAAATGCCTGTCTGTCTTTGTGTCTGTCTTTTTTTATATGCATGATGGGCAAAGGCAAACAAAGTAAGAACAGATGAAACTGATGAGTAATTATCTAAACAATCAATGACATAATCAGTAACCACGGAAACTTATGATGAGCGAAGAAATGGAACAAAGGCAGCAAGGTTAAACTAAACAATCAGAATGAGCACTACAACAGTCCTTGCAGAATAATCACAATCCCACATAAAATATTTGAACACCTCTGAAACAAATTTCTTGTGAGACTCATGGACAACAAATGTTTAAAAATCTTTTTGGTGTTATACCATAAAGAAAACCTGGCTTAAAAACCTGAACCTTTTTTCTTTAAAGGTTTTTTTTTTTTCGCAGTTGGCCCAAGAGTTTTAATGCTTCCACATCAGGAATATTCTCTATCTGGCTTCTGGGTTGCACCTGAGGCTGTGTAAAATGTTTGGAACGATTCCAATGTTGGAAACCTTTCCTGTTTACACATTTCTTTTCACCTGATCATTTCAATCCGACCTTCACAGTTTGTGTGGCCCATTTCAGATGCTTTGTGAACCTGTCACAGTGTAATGCAGGCTTTGCCAAAAGGCTGTTATTGATAGATGGGGCCGCAGCAACTGTATCAGTCCCAAGGAGTTCTAAAATACCTAGAGAAAGTTATCAGATAACATTGCCATTCATCTTAAAAGGCAGCTGCTAGGCTTGTGCCACAAACAATGATTGAACCAGAAAATTGTAAGCATTGGGATTCATTCCATAATTTTAAAGTTAGCAGGTGATAACAGTGGTCATTTACATAGAGGTCTAAAAGGCTTTGTATTTTTTTAACTTTAATGTTGCTGTTTGAGAATGAAAGCGATCTGCAAATTTATAAAGCACAAAGTCTGATTATTTTCTATTATTTATTATTTAATTTCTATAAAATTTCTCAAAAGCTTTGATTGTAGTCCTGAGATTTCTTTCGAAATGTCATAATATGCTGTAGATAAAAAAATTGCCACCTTAAGGCCTGTTGGAGTTTGTTAGTGTTATATGCATCTCTAAAAAAACTGATCAATATGCAATTTCTTAATGTTGAAATTTCTTTATGTTTAAATGCATGTGCCACCAACATCATGTGAACTATGTGTGTGCTTTTGACATAACTTTGTGTAATACTCTGATACAAAGTCTGACAGATGGCTTCTACTAGGCTTTTTTGATTTATTTGTTGTTGCCCGTTATGATTATCAGCGATCCAATGACTGTGAATTGCTAATGAACTACAAATCCACCATCGCATGGACTACATATAGTGTCATGCACCACTCACACACACCGGTTCCTGTTATGCCAAGTTCAGATATCATGATTTTCAAAGTAGTCGTATCACATATGTTTTCACACTGCATGACTATCTGGGCTAGCGTTTTGTCGCTGCTTTGTTTACACTGCAAGATGGATCGGCGACAGGGGGTTTCACACTGCATGAATTTACAATAGGAAGTCCAAACTATGTCTCACAACCAAAAACACGTAGTTCATAATGTGAAAGAAGCTTTTATTGGGGTAATGTACATATTTGCTCACCTGGGTTTGAAGGGAATTAGCAATTTCTCCTCAACAATTTTTCTTTTTTCTTTGACCCGGTTGTGATATTGCTCAAATGACCCGTCAAACAGACACGGGTGCTTCTGTCAAATGTGCACTAGTTTTTCCTCCATTTCTTGGGTCCAAATAAACTGAAAATGAGTGCTTTTAACTTCTCCCCCAACCCTGCTGGCCTGCAGGTAAAAATACTAGTGGGTGCAGCTCTCTCATTGGCTTTAGGTAATTGCTGATGTTATTTTCAATCACAACTCATTTCACACAGCATGATTCGAATCACCGACAGCTCCAGATATTTTACACGCCATTATTCGGTATCGGCAACTCATCTGCGATTCTCTCAGATCGAGTCTTTGATAGTTAACACTGTGAGATTGTTACTCATGTGAATGATTTGGAAAAAATATATATACATTTTAAAGGAGGATGAATAATTTTGCCTTTAAATGTGTCTCGTCCATATCTTATACTTACCTTTTAATAAGCTCTAATGTAGCATTACTTGACACTTGATACTCAATGTTAAAAACATAAAAGGAACCAAAGAAAACACAGAGATGGCTGCAGTGAAATTTAGCTTTTCATCAATTCATCAATGCAATGACTCACTCTCCCCTCAATGCTGACCATTCACATACCAAAACTGAACAGTAAACACGCACACACACACACACACACACATACAGTTTTTGAATTATTAGCCCCCCTGTTTATTTTTCTTCCCCAATTTCTTTTTAACAGAGATAAGATATTTTTACAACACATTTCTAAACATAATAGTTTTAATAACTCATTTCTAATAACTTTATTTTATGTTTGCCATGATGACAGTAAATAATATTTTACTAGATATTTTTCAAGACACTTCTATACAGCTTAAAGTGACATTTAAAGGCTTAACTAGGTTAATTAGGGTAATTAGGCAAGTTACTGTATTACGATAGACTATCGGAAAAAATTTTTGCTTAAAGGGGCTAATAATATTGACCTTAAAATGGTTCATAAAAAATTTAAAACTGCTTTTATTCTAGCCGAAATAAAACAAATAAGACTTTCTCTAGTAGAAAAAATATTATCAGACATACTGTGAAAATTTCCTTGCTCTGTCAAACATAATTTGGGAAATATTTATAAAAGAAAAAAAAATGCAAAGGGGGCTAATACTTATGACTTCAACTGTACAGTATATATACATCCTGTGGAAGCAGGGGGCAGTAATGGTTGAACAGTTACTATCTACAGTATAATGAGTACATAAAGTAAATTACTGTAATTTATTTTTTGCACTGCACAATTTTATACAAATCCTACTCCTTTTACAGTAAAATACTGCTTCCTTTTATTAAAGCAAAACACCAGCTATTTTACAGTTATTTACTGCATAATCTACAGTAAGGGTTAACAGTGTATATATACTGTTTGTTTCCCCCTCTCTTTGTCTGTTGTATTTTCATTACTGCCATGATAGCTGTGTGCTTTCTAGTTTGTTCTATTTTTGTTTTGTTCTGGTTTGTTCTGGACAATCCTCACCTTGTCTTCCTCTTTCGCACTAAACATCGGGTTGTAACATTGCCGAAGTAACTAAAGGACCAGCTGTATAGGCCCGCCCTCTTTTAATTATGAAGGGGCAGGGAGCAGCAGCTCATTTGCATTTAAAGAGACACACATAAAAACAATTTAAACATTTACATCATGGAATATCACATTTTCCTAAAAAAAATTTTTTGCAGAAAATTAGCAGATTAGCAAAATTTGCAGAAACATTCTGGAGACACCTGAGAGTTTTTTTTATATTCTCTACCATAAAAATGATGCGATGAGACTAATTGATTAGTACAGTCAGATAAAAACCAGTTTTGTTCAAACTATAAATTATGGCAGTTTTAGCTTTACTTAGAAAATAACATTATTGTTAAAGGGCAAGTTTGCTACCTTAAAATTATAAAGTTGTCTGTTAAGAGATGCAGTGCTAAAACTTATCCAGCCATTGGATAAGCATGTTTTACGGAGTGTATGCCCTTTCAGCCGCAACCCAACACTGTGAAACACCCACACACTTTTGTATCTATACACGTACACTACGGCCAATTTAGCTTACCCAATTCACCTATATCACTTGTCATTGGACTGTGGGGGAAACCGGAGCACCTGGAGGCAACCTACACGAACATGGGGAGAACTAGCAAGCTCCACAAAGAAACACCAACTGACCTAGCCGAGGCTCAAACCAGCGACCTTCTTGCTGTGAGGCGATTGTGCTACCCACTGCGCCACTGTGATGCCCTCATTCTACATAATAATCTATAATAATCCATTATTAGATTTTTTATAAGAACACATTAGTTATTTTTATTTCAAATGTTGTATATTTTTGTTATATTATTATATTTTTGTTTCAAATTATGTCAGAAGACATACAAATACTCATAAAATGTCTTACAATATATTTTAATAAAAATAGAAATTGTACTTATTTGAGAAAAACTAAATCTTTTGTATATTTCCAGTTCTAATCTTTTACATTTTCTTAATTAAGCAAATTATAACTCTCCACTGCATATAGCACAATTACACAACATTCAAATTAAATCAAAATAGTTTCAATAAAGCTTGTAAAATAAAAAATATAAAGCAATTTCAAAGCATATTTGCGTAGATAATGACCATAGCATGAAAAAAAATAGCTTGACCTGTTTTTTTTTATTACTCTCCAATGAAAAAAAGTCATTAAAAGATATAATTTCACACAAGAGTTTTTCCACAATAAAAGGGTCATCTAATAGTTAGTGGTGTGAACTGAACTGGAGACTTCAACTTTCTTCAGAAGGACAGTAAATAGGTCAGTCCAGAACAATGCAGCTCTTGATAAGACTATATAAGATCTGTGCTACAACACAACAAATGCATTACATATACTTGTTTTGTCATAACAGACAGACGTTTTCATCTCAGGGGGGTTTCAGTTGCCTTCATAATTTGGATGTGAATTTACAACCAGGGCAACATCTTTGATTCCCATCATGACATTCCGTGTTTCGTCAGAGTGATGAAATATTGAAGAAGGCAACCCTCTTTAGAGAATCAAAAAGAAACATGCTAATAAGTTTTGGAGCACTCATTTAATAATTGATATATAACAAAGTGTGGTTTGGTTTTAATTCCACTGCAGCCTCCTGCTAAGTGTGCCCTCTTTCGTTCGCAAAGCCGCAGTTTGAGGTCTGTCTGAAGGCTGAGTTGGGATCCTCTTTCCTGTTCCTGTCTTTGTCTCCAACAGGCAAAGAGCGACAGGGGGGGGGGAGCCTTGAGGTGGTGTTAAATAATGAAGAGGACTGCCACAGTTGCAGAGAATGCATGAGAGCCGCTCATAGTAAGTGATCGGCGTCTGAGAATAAGGGTGCACGTATGTTTTGGGTTGGTGTGTGTTGTGTGCTGCCTATTGTCTGCCTGACTCATTTAGACGCGGTGTGATGTTCATCTCCCTGACAGGCTGTCTCTCTGAGATTTTGCAGCTTTAACAGTGACACCCAGACTAATGCAATGCACAAATATATACTTGCACACAAACTGTAGGAATTTTTATCCAGTTGTTCACTACTATATATCGTGAAAGAATGTCATTCATGGTGTCATTTATTCACCCTAACATCATCTTCACAAGCTCTTTTTACTATAATAATAGTTCAAAGTGATCTGTCGAGTTTCAAAATGACTGAAAATAAATCATTATTAACAATAAGAAACTATTCCAGCATGTTTTATGCAGCGGATGTCCTTCCAGATGGAAGCCAGTACTGGGAAATGGAAAACGGATATTTTAAAGTTAAAATAATAAAGAACAACATGTCAAACACATTATTAGACAATATTATTTACTAATATGTATTTCCTAACATGCATGAACAGCATTCATTAATCATACTGAAGCAAATTAGCTCAAAGTGCATTGAAGATTCATTTGAAGGGGGCTTCAAAAGAATCGACTCTTTAAATCTGAACAAGCAAATCATCCAGCGATCATTCGAACGGACAGTTGAGTTCAACCACGGCTATTGCTGTCAAAAATAAAAACCCATTTATGTTTAAACAGGGTAGCAAGATCGAAGTTTTAAGGTATTAGATTCATGAATATGCACAGGCACCTTTCTTTAAACAAAATTAAACTTTATTGACTAATCTAACAGAAACTAACACAAACACACATTCATACAGGTTGTAGAGAAGTGTAAAGAAAGAAAAATAAGAGTTTGAGAGAGTGTAATGATGTAAAAACACCGAATTGTGTTAGACTAAACCAAGCGAACCAAAATGTCATAAATTTAACCCTTCTATGGTCTCTTTAGGTTTATAATTTACACCAGTTCCGTAACGTTATAGTTTGGAGGAGTTACCTGCACTCCTTTTGTAATGTGAAGAACTCTGTTGAGCTGGGTTCCCATATGGGTAACTGGTGGTCAGCTCTTTGTTCCTCTTTGCTCTTTGAGGCTTGGAGTGGGGTGGAGTCTGTCGTTTCAAGTTTGTGGCGGCAAAAGGACTAGTCATGTTGACTTCTGGTTTCGCGGCACACTAAACTCAACTAGACTCTTGACGGAAAAGAAAGAGAAAAGTAAAGGAGATGGGAACGTTTGTGCTGTTATCCCATTTTTGCCAGGGTCCAGGCTTGCTCCCTGGACCTGAAGAGAAGCTCTCCTGAGCTAGGACGGAACAACTGTCTCTCCTGGGGTCTGTGTCAGTTCTCTTTCATCTGGGGCGTTGCCTTAGTCACACGTTTTTAAGGATGGTATTGTACCACCCTCAGGAGATGAGTTGACCAATGAGAAAATTACCTTCCCAAGGCACGTTTTATGGTCCTTTGTTGAGAAGCATGGTGAACTGCATGAGCATTCTGGGTGAATGCTGATGCAGAAATGTTTAAAGTTTCTTAAAATGTACACCAAATTAGCTTTGCAGGGACATCAAACATGAACCATCTTGTTTAACTGTGTTAAACATTACAGGAGTATTAAAACCATAATATTAATACATGAGCAAGAGACTTGTCGCAAAACACATGATTACACATAAAGAGGGAATAATGGTTTACATTAAAAGCAGAAATCTTAAGAAAGTGAATCGTATAACACACTGACCATCCAGTCTTTTCTGTGTAGGAGAGATTGATCATGTATTATCTGTTGAATAAAGCAAAATAATTATGTGTCTGATCACCCACATCCGTTACAATACTGTAGTCTATTTTTAATATTCTTTTTATTAAAATGTTTACATTGGCACAAAAAATAATGTGTACACATTATTTTTACAGCAGTTTTAACATCATATACTGTACATATGGTAAAGGAAAAAACAAACAAAAAATTGTGGGAAAAACTAAAGAAAATAGCAAAATAAAAATATAAACTGGGCTGTTTCTGTTAAGCTTCGATTGTTGCTTTCTTGTTGAAGTACTCAATAAATGGGTTCCATGTTACATAAAAGATTGCAGTTTATTTTTAAGAGAAAGTCTGATCTCTTCAAGCTGCAGGCAGGACATAACAGTTTTTATCATTGCTGAGCAGTGTGGAGGGTCTTTTTTTCAGTTTAGTAAAATCAATACATGCTAAAAGTGTTACAAAAGGGATCACTGTACACTGATTTTTATGTAGTTCACAATTTTTAATGCATTATTAATATGCAAAGTTGTGCTTGATACATTAGTTAATGCACTGTGAGTTAACAAGTACAGTGTTTTCATCAACTAACATTAACAAAGGTGATTACACACTGCAGTTAATGTCATTTTTAGTGTTTGTTCATGTAAGTAAATACATTAACATTATCTAATGGAAGCTTATTTCACTTTTCAACTTCAACATGACACTTAATTCTAGCATTTGTATTTAAATTTTATTTAGTATATGAGTCATGTATTACATATAATAAAGCAAATTAAAATGAATACTTTCCAACCAGTCATCTTTTTATGCTTTGTATACAGTATGTTCAAAATATAGGGTACTCTGTGTTTTGTTTTGTTTTATTCATTTTATATTTGTAAATAGAATATCAGATTTACAGCACACAGACTGCCATTATGACGCCTTGTATAAACTTTATTCATAATATATTTGCAGTTTTCCTCGCTCATCGGTTTCAACTTGTAGAAAGCATACTTTGCATCAGAACTTCTAATTACAGCTTGTAAACGGTGAATTTTCTGCAAGCTACGATTCCTAGCATGTGACTGCTGTGTCACCTGACTGCTGATGAATCATTTAGGTGATGTTTGTGTTGTCGTAAAAATGCATAATTCCAAGTCCGACCACCTGAATAGTTGTGAGTCAGAATGTCAAGTATTGTCCTCTCAAATTATAGTAATTATGACATGGCATGAATGCTGCTTTGTTCTTTGTTTCCACACTCTTAAGTGTCTGCTTATGACTGAACATAATTAATATTCCTGTTTATAGTTTGTTTTATATTTTGGATTTGGTTTATATGTTCTCAGATTTTGGATTTTCGCTACACTTCTATCACAAATGTAGTATATATTATATAGTATATATTATATAGTATATATTATACACTGACTAGCCACTTTATTGGTTACACCTTACTAGTACCAGGTTGGACCCCCTTTTACCTTTAGAACTGCCTTAATCCTCCGTGGCATAGATTCAACAAGGTACTGGAAATATTCCTCAGAGATTTTGGTCCATATTGACATAACATCATGCAGTTGCTGCAGATTTGTCATCTGCGCATCCATGATGCGAATCCTAGTTCCACCACATCCCAAAGGAGCTCTATTGGATTGAGATCTGGTGGCTGTAGAGGCCATTTGAGTACAGTGAGCCCATTGTCATGTTCAAGAAACCAGTATGAGATGATTCGCGATTTATGACATGGCGCGTTATCCTGCTGGATAGCCATCAGAAGATGGGTACACTGTGGTCATAAAGGGATGGACATGATCAGCAACAATACTCAGTTAGGTTGTGGCGTTGACACAATGCTGAATTGGTACTAATGGGCCCAAAGTGTGCCAAGAAAATATCCCCCACACCATTACACCACCACCACCAGCCTAAACCGTTGATACAATGCTGGATGGATCCATGCTTTCATGTTGTTGATGCCAAATTCTGACCCTACCATCCGAATGTTGCAGCAGAATTCGAGACTCGTCGGACCAGGCAACGTTTTTCCAATCTTCTATTGTCCAATTTTGGTGAGCCTGTGTGAACTGTAGCCTGTTATTAGCTGACAAGAGTGGCATTAGTGTGGTCTTCTGCTGCTGTAGCCCATCCACCTCAAGGTTGGACGTGTTGTGTGTTCAGTGATGCTCTTCTGCATACCTCGTTTGTAACAAGTGGTTTTCTGAGTTACTGCTGTCTTTCTATCAGCTGGAACCAGCCTTACCATTCTCCTTAGACCTCTGGCATCAACCAGGCATTTGCACCTACAGAACTGCCGCTCACTGGATATTTTCTCTTTTTTCCAGAACATTCTCTGTAAACCCTAGAGATGGTTGTGCATGAAAATCCCAGTAGATCAGCAGTTTCTGAAATACTCAGACCAGCCGTCTGGCACCAACAACCATTCCAAGTTCAAGGTCGCTTAAATCACCTTTCGTCCCCATTCTGATGCTCGGTTCGAACTGCAGCATCTTGACCATTTCTACATGCCTAAATGCATTGAGTTGCTGTCATGTGATTGGCTGATTAGAAATTTGCATAAAGAGCAGTTGGACAGGTGTACCTAATAAAATGTAGGTGTACTGTATCATGATGTGTTGTTCCATTCACAGTCTTTTTTTCATACTGCATATTATATTTGAGGTTTTACTGACATTTCAATATTTCTTAGAATTGAATAAGCAAAAATGTAGAAGTGAGAGTATGATTTTAAATAAAAACATAGTTTGGATGCTCTGTTACTATGAGTTTAATATTTGGATATTAATGCTTTGAATGAACTGCACACCCTGCTGCATTATAGATGATCATCATTTAAAAAGCATTATATGAATGTATTAATTGCATCAATTGAACGATTTGAAAGATATTGCACTTGTTTATTTTAGGATGTCACACTCAGTTTCCCTCGTGTCAAACCTTCATAATGCAGTTTTGTGGAAAATTGAACCTCTTGTACGGAACATGTTATGCCAATTTTATCTGGCTGTCAAGAGAAATAGCACAAATTATGCTGTGTATTTTCACTCCGACACACTCCATCAACTTGCCAGAGATGGAAATTTAAGCAAATAAATGAAAAGCTTAACTAATGCCCCAGTGTTTCTCATGTAATTTGGTTAGAAATATTCTCAGAAACGCTTGTGACATTTGATTTTGCTCATGGCCAATTGACACAAAGTGACTGAATCATAATAATATTTGTTGATAGGTTTATTTAGCTTGTTTTACTGAAATATTTGTGATGGAAGAGAAAAAACAGAATAAGTTAAGATAATTGCATTCAAACACAGAGTGTTCTTGTATATGCAAAATATTTTACATTTACATTCAGTCATTTAGCAGATTCTTTTTAGGAGGCGACTTACAATTTAGGAGGTATTCAGCGATTCAACAAGCAGAGGCAATACATACAAGTGCTAGTTATTCAAAGTAACTTGTTTGTGCTCAGAGAATTTTTTTTTGAGAGAGAAAGAGAAGGCAAGAGAGAAAGTGCTTCTTATAGGTGGTTTTTGGTATTATTCACCGGCGTTCAGGCGTTCTCGGAGAAGATGGGTTTTTAGTTGTCGTTTAAAGGATAGCAATGTATTCGCAGTCCGAGTGAGAATGGGAAGATCATACCACCAGCGAGGAACATTGAATGAAAGGTTTTTGGAAAGTGACTTATTTATACTATAAATATCTGTCTATTTTTAATATAATCACCATAACAGAAATTATTATATTTAACAGAAAGTCTAAATAAATTAACAGCGCTAAAAATAATCACAATTAGTTTATCACTGACTGTTAGTTACTTTTGATTTCATTAAATTTGTCAGTTTTTTAAAATGTTGTCAGATTGCTTAGAATCAATCTAAATCTGCTAAAATTGAATACTATTAGATTTAATCAGATTTAATCCAGCTGTAGAAAAAACAGATCCAATTAGTTAAATTCTTTGAGATTAGTTTACTTAATATTCAGGGGCATTATTGACAACTCCATACTCCACACAATAGATGATTTAATAAGACGCATTTAAAATACATTGGATTTATTGATATTATTACATAAATGTTGTTCTTATTTGATTATTTTATGCTTAACTAACAAATACCAAATCACAAGTTTTATTAGTTCACTTATGTTGGTTGTGTGTAATACGGAAAAGTATGTTATCCAAATGAATGGACATTTTATATGCAAAAAGGACACATAAATCTTATTTGTTAGGCCTAAATATTGTCAAATGAACTGGGCAGCATGGTGGCTCAGTGGTTAGCACTGTCACCTCACAGCAAGAATGTTGCTGGTTCGAGTCCCAGCTGGGCCAGTTGGCATTTCAGTGCTCCAGTTTCACCCACAGTCCAAAGACATGTTTTATGTAATATTATTTCTTCTGGAGAAAGTCATAATTGTTTTATATTGGCTAGAATAAAAGCATTTTTTTATCTTTTTTTAAATCCATTTTAAGGTCAAAATTATTAGCCCCTTTAAGCTATATATTTTTTGATAGTCTACAAAACAAACAATTGTTAATCAATAACTTGCCTAATTACCCTAACCTGCCTAGTTAACCTAATTAACCTAGTTAAGCCTTTAAATGTCACTTTAAGCTGTATAGAAGTGTCTTAAATATATATATATATATATATATATATATATATATATATATATATATATATATATATATATATATATATATATATATATATAGTAGAAATGTGTTGAAATGTCTTCTCTCCGTTAAACAGAAAATGGGGGAAAAATAAACAGGAGGTGAATAATTCAGGGGGGCTAATAATTCTGACTTCAACTGTATATGCTGGAATAGTTGGTGGTTCATTCTGCTGTGGTGACCCCTGATAAATAAGGGACTTCGCCTTAGGAAAATTAATAAATGAATGAATTAAATGAACTGATTGTGTGTTTTCCAATTGATAAAAAGTGTTCCAATTGATTCCAAAAGTGTAAAACAAAATAAAAACATAACGAAAGTTATCACAAGCATCCTGTTTTGTTACTTATAAGGGGGTGAAAGTCTGAAGTTTTTTATATATACACAACAACAGTGGTTAAATACAGTACAAATACAGTATAGTTCATAAAACAATATTTACTCTGACATATACATGTATAAGCCTGCTATCCTGCTTTTATTCTGTTTAAAACATGTTAAGCTTTATTCAGCAGATTTTTCTTGTATATTAACCATAATTTTAGCTCAAACAATTAGTCTGTTGGCATAATTAAAAATACCGAACAGCCAGTGTGCTCATAAAATATAGACACATGAGACGATGTTGCATGAAGGTTGCCATCCCCGGTTTAAAATGCAGAGCAGAAATAGCAGATTAATTTGGACGGTGCATTAGAAAAGCCTTCGTTTAATGGTGCCATTGGGGAAAACTGAATTTCTTTTGATCTGCCTCTAATGTTCATTCATGCCTCTTTCTGCAGTGGTACATCCAGAATGAGAGCAGCTCAGTTAGCAACTGCATCATCAATAACTGTCAAAAACAGCAGCTTCACCCTCCATCCATCAATAGGCCCCGTATGACAGGCAGCAAACAGAACAACTGAACAATGATGACCGAACCCAGAGCAAAGCACTTACCTTGTATTGGCTCTCCACCCTGTATGCACTTACCTAAGTGGATACGAGAAAGGAACCAACAGAGAGCTACCGTTAAATGAGAATAATCAAATGAACGAAGCCTACTCGGGAAGATGGGATCCTATACTTTCCTTTAGCATTAAAAAAACATGTTTGTTTGAGAACAGATGCTGTTCTTTTAGATGAAAAATAGATCTGAAATTCATCTAAATTTCACCCAAAAACATTATTCTATCAGTCTAATGTCTTTCCAAACCCATATTCGGTTGTGCTGTAGAAAACTTCTTGCTCCACTTTTCCTTTCGATGGCAGTTCAAAGCAGCTGCAAAGCTCAGAAAAGCACTTTAAACACCATAAAACTAGTTCATATGCCTTTTCTAATGTCAAATGGAGTGTTTTGCTGATATGCAGACTTTTGGATTTTCAACTTTACCGAATCACTGAGTTGAACTTAATCTGAGATACTGTAAAAAAAATTGCAGGGTGCCACAAAATTCACGCATGCTGTCTAAATACAAACTGATTAAGTTAACTTAATTGTTTTTACATAGTTAAGTGGACTGAACATAAAACAATTACGTTGTCTCAAAAAAACTGCAATAATTGTCATTTTTAAAGTATTTTGAACAATCAGCAATTTATTTTCAATTTTATATTACACACACTTCATTAGGTACACCAGTCCAACTTCTCGTTAACACAAATTTCTAATCAGTCAATCACATGGCAGCAGCTTAACGCATTTAGGCATGTAGACATGGTCAAGATGAACTGCAGCTGTTCAAACCAAGCATTAAGCTGCGGTCACATTGGGCTTTGTGTGTGCGAAATTCTGTCGTGCGGCGCTGCGAAAAGGGGCGGGATTAAACAAGCTTATTAGACATTAAAAAAGCGAGTGATTGCTCCATGCTTTAAATTTCTGCCCAGACGGGTTGTGTTTTGATTCTCGATTGGTCTCATGCAGTCAAGTGATGCGATTTCGCAGGTCAGAGTTCACCAAGCTTGAACTTTGCACCGCAGCAACATGCGAAACTTGATGCATGACCCCGCGTTTCCGGTCTGACGCATTCGCGTGCGTTTGAATGGAAGTCTGTGGAAGGAAAAGTCAAGTGTGACCGCACCTTTAGAATGGGGAAGCAAGGTGATTTAAGTGACTTTGAACGTGGCATTGTTGTTGGTGCCAGACGGGCTAGTCTGAGTATTTCAGAAACTGCTGATGTACTGGGATTTTCACACACAACCATCATTAGGGTTTACAGAGAATGGTCAGAAAAAGAAAAAATATTCAGTGAGCGGCAGTTCTTTGCTTTGTTAATACCAGAGGTCTGAGGACTCGTTACAACCGAGGTATGCAGCATCTATGAACACACAACATGTCAACCTTGACACCGGGTGCCACTCCTGTCAGCTAAGAACAGGAAATTGAGGCTACAATTCACTCAGGCTCACCAAAATTGGACAATGTATACACATTTTGAAGTCAGAATTATTAGCCCCCCTGAATTATTAGCCACCCTGTTTTTTTCCCCCCCAATTTCTGTTTAACGGAGAGGTTTTTTTTTCCAACATATTTCTAAACATAATAGTTTTATTAACTCATTTCTAATAACTGATTTATTTTATCTTTGCCATGATGACAGTAGATAATATTTTACTAGATATTTTTCAAGACACTTCTATACAGCTTAAAGTGACATTTAAAGGCTTAACTAGGTTAATTAGGTTAACTAGGCAGGTTTAATAAATTAGGCAATTTATTTTATAATGATAGTTTGTTCTGTAAACTATCGGAAAAAAACTAATTGCTTGAAGGGGCTAATAATTTTGACCTTAAAATGAATTTTTAATAATTAAAAATGCTTTTATTCTAGCCGAAATAAAACAAATTAGACTTTCTCCAGAAGAAAAAATATTATCAGACATGCTGTGAAAATTTCTTTGCTCTGTTAAACATCTTTTGGGAAATATTTGAAAAAGAAAAAACATTCAAAGAGGGGCTAATAATTCTGACTTCGACTGTAAGTATATGTAAATTATATTATATATTATATTTTTTAGTTTATATGGTTATCGTATTTATCCTATAACACTATTCAAAATGTTAGGGTAAAAAGTTGCATTTCATTATACAAACAAGAAGTCATCTGCCTCTTTGAAGTATTAAGGTGGCGAAATGAAATGCAAAACATACATTTGCATTTGCACTTGTCGAGGCAACAATGTGATACCTTGCAACGAGCTTGTAGAGTAACTACATTTGTATTCCTTAAGCACAGACATTAGGAAAGTATAAAAACTGAAGAGCTTGTTTTCACCACTCTGTATCCTCTGGGAGAAAACGACAAACACAAGAAATGCAGACACATTCCTGCTCTCTGAGAAAATGTAACGTGTTCGGATACAAGAGGTTAGGCTATATTGTGAATATATGCATGTGCAGCAAAAACGGCCTGAAATCCCTTCATCTTTGCGTATTTTCACAATGTGACACTCCCTCAAGTAACATAACATAAAATATATACATGAAAAAAAAAGAAAATTAAAACAGAAACATTGGAGTATTATGTTAGACTTGAGAATCTGCCTTACATCAGTGTTCCACTGAAGAAAATCATATAACTCATAATGAACAATCACTGATACATGATCAACTAATTTTCATTTTTGGATGAACTGAGGCCTTAAGTAATATTCTGTACAACAGGCTGGTTGCTGACTTCAAAAAATTGCCAGCCATAAATATTTTCGTTGCACTTTAGAAAATTTCACTTCAGGTTTATATCATTAGTTAACTGCATTAATTAAAAAGAAATATATTAATCTTATACATTAATGTAAGCAATACCATTAACATTAATTTAAGCATTAAGAAATACATAAATATAACTTTTGGTATTAATATATATATATATATATATATATATATATATATATATATATATATATATATATATATATATATATATATATATATATATTTTTTATATATATATTTATATATATATATTTTTTATATATATATATATATATATATATATATTTTTTATATATATATATATATATATATATATATATATATATATATATATATATATATATATATATATATATATATTTTTTTTTTTTTTTTTTTAATTTTCCTTTTTAGCATAAATATAACAAACATTGGAAATCTCTATTCTGTAAAAAAAAAATGAAATATCATTGATCACTTTTTACTAAATGTGATTATTTATATTTTATTTATATTTTTTCCTTATTTTTAAGTTTATCTAAGCTTGAATTAAACATTACGTATGTGAGACTCTTATTTTGAAAGCCATGCGACTCGTCCGTTTACAGCTTGTCAGAACACAAAATTCAGGAAAGAGATTTATTTAATTAATTAAATTTATTCATCACCACTCTGGATAAGGTTTGTTTACATACACCTCTTGTTAGTTTAACATGTAAATGGCGGAATATAAATAAGTGTTCAATGCATGTTTATGCATCGTGTCATATCACTCTGCTCTTACTGTGATTTTTCTTGAAATAAATAAGAGGAATGAATTTAATAAAATTTATCTATTTACACAGAGGTTGGAATTAATTCCTGTCTGTGTTTTCATATATATTAAAGCCACAGAATACAACTCTAAATACATCTCTGTCTCTCCCTTTTATAAGCTATAAATATAATTTAGCCTTTAAAAACAAACAAACAAACAATTCAACTCAGGATCAGTAATGGAGGAGCAGACTTTACATGCCTACAGGCAGCTCACTCGCTTCTAACATGAACCCTTTGTTCACTTCAGTTGACATTATGGCAAATTAGTAATTGGTCAAAGCATGTATACTCAGTTTGTTCAAATTTTATTCAACAAATGAAGTATGATGATTGTGTGTGTGTCTGTAAGCTTGCTCTGACACACGCGTCACAGGCTCAGGAACTTATTAATATTTACAACCATTCCAAATATGGTCAAAACTGAGCTTTTCATTCAATAGGTAATTTGTCTGGTTACAAATGAGCATATAAAACTATTTCTGAATATATATATATATATATATATATATATATATATATATATATATATATATATATATATATATATATATATATATATACATATATATACATTCCAACTAAGTAGATATCAGAGAAAAATTTGTTGTTATTACACTTTTTTATTAAAACTTATTGAATGCACTCAGTGGCACCTTTAAGTCAAGATTGAATCTGCTAACTAAAATTTTTGAGAACAAATCAATATTAGATTATTGCTGTTGTGACTATACTTAATCAATATTCCACATTAGTCACATCTTGGGTCTGCTGAGGGGTTTAGACGCTTCCTTAAGGCTAATTTATATGGTCTGGTGCAGCCTTCGCGCAGTCGCATGGCCCTCACCGTGGCTGACGCCGACGCTGATACGGACCTCTCAAAAAGTGTATCTACATGTCACAACGATGCGTATTGCAAGCTCTGTGATTGGTCGGCTTGGTGGCTTTGACGAGTGTGGATGGTGCTAAAAGCTGCGAGCCCGATGGAGCAAGTGTTTGCAAGTGTCAAGTCCTGTGAAGGCAACCCAGGCTCATTCTGAAAACGTACCTCCATGGACGTTTCTGGAGACCGCGAAATACGTCCCGGCGGCACGTTTTTCTGCAGTTTTTGTTTTCGCGAATCTGCCAGAGGTTGCCGTGTACGCTTTTCGAGATCTCAAATTTCCCTCGCGAGTGCCATTCACGCCTGCTGTTCTCATGTAAACCCACCAGAGGCTGCTGTCGACTCACTTTTGGACAGACTTTCTGACTGACTGAGCGAACGATCGGCTGACCCACCCTCCCCCTTCAATAAACCCAACCAATTTTATCGATTGACCCGCCCACCCTCTTCCCTAAACCCAACCAACATGTTTCAAAAGCAATCCAAAAAAAATAAAAGCCCTCATCTGACTTTTTTTTTTTACCACATCCTCACCCTGCTATTCACTTGTTTGTTTTATATTTTGGATTCTGTTTTTGTCTTACATGCTTTCGGGAACCGCTCTTCGTGGTCACCTCCTCTCTGCATCTCAAATCCACCAACGGACGTGGCACGCTAACGGGACAAACTGGTTGCAGCCGCCATGCCGTCCATACGGAGGTAAGCGGTCAGCTGGTAAGCACGAAAAGGAACGGCGTTACACCGACCCGTAGCGTTCGTTTAAAGAAATGAAATGCAGCCATACGTGCCTACGTAATTCGTTGTCTCCAGAAACGTCCGCAGGGCTAATACTGTTTTTCACAATGAGCCTGTGTTGCGTGAAGGAGCACCAAGTGGAAACTTTTGTTTTATGTTTACCTTATTATTAATGTTGTTGCACGTCCACCGGTTATCACCTCTGAATGAGCGAGTTTTAGCTACTTGTACATTAAGGTAGTGTTCAGAAAAAAAACAAAACACCTGTGAAGAAACACGACACAGAGGAACATAAAAACCTACTGCCAGCTAGCGTTTCGGAAGTGTTATTGTGGAGCAACACAAACAGCACGTAGAAGTATAAATGCACGACTATGCACAAGGCAGGTCATGCCGATCACTCAACGCAGAAGTATAAACCAGCCTTTAGAAATAGTACATGGAATGACAAGTCTTCATTTGTTGCTGCAGGGCCAGCCCTAGGCAAGATTTCAGGTGGCGCCCGTCGCATCACAGTAAATTCCACTGCTAGTGTAAATAAACTTATAAGAAACTAAATAGCTTTGTCTTGGACATTCTTTTATTTAAATAAAGCAATTCCACATTCAAAATACTTAGAAGGATTTGCAATGGTGGAACTGAGAAACCTCAGCAGCGCATCTGAAGACAGAAGAGTATGTGACACCAGTCTAATAATAAACACGTGATTTAAAGAATAAAATAAGATGCAATAATATAAATGAAAAACCATAAAGATACATGAATGATTACTGTATAATACACTATGTGCTTTTTTTGATATACAAATTATATTAGTAATTCATATAAGTAACCATTTAAATTTTATTGTCATAACAGTGAAATGCTAATTAGCAGAACGCAAAAAAATTGTAAATTGCAGTATAATATACCATGTGGTAATGCTAAGCTATGCTCTAACATTAATGATGTGCACTTTAACACTAATGTAAAGTTTTGGATAAATGCACTTTAAACACTATGAACTGTAACACAACAAACAGCCAGGCTTACAACTATGGTTAAAATCAAGAGCATTTTGATTGACAACTACAAGCTGGGAAACATCAGATAACCATGCCAATGCAATTAACGTTATAACACCTAATGCTGCTGAATAGATCTAATATTTACACATTTGCCTGAGGAAGGAATGATGGGGGTAGTTACATTACAGTTACTATTTGCCATAACATCTATGCCCTTCCATAACATTAGCTGACGTTAAAACTAACAGATAGACCTAGCTATTTATTGATTAGCAAACAATATTATGCCATACCGGGCACTGGGATGTAAAAATATGGGACAACAAATAGCTTCAAATGATAGAATACATAGCAAACATTAGTCAATATTGACAATAAAATAAAAGATTTTGCCTATTAAAATCAATGGCCAATACAGAAATTAACTCAAATTATAAAATCCCATTCTCTTTTTACTGTATTTAAATATTGATTAGCATTACTACAATTATTTAGTGAAAAGCAACAAATAAATCTCTTATTTTGTTTTGTGATAACAGAGGTGTCACTGTAAGAATGCACAGATCTATAGGCTAATGAAAGCATTCCATTACTTTAGTAACTGTTTGTGCTCATTTAAGAGAAAAATTGTTGTGTTTAAAACAATACAAGCAGAACGAACATGTTTACATATTATTAAATGTATGTGTCTGTTTAAACACACACCAAAATCGCGAAAGTATGCCAAACTTTCGCTTCTCTTTAAATGGCGTGTACATAAGGTGATCTGGGAACAGTTTATCATACAGAGCACGTCCGTCAGTCAACATGCATACACTGGCTCTGTGTTGACGTTACTTTTACAATTCATAGAAAGTTTAAACATACGGGGCAAATACGGGAAAATACTTAAACGGGATGATAGCAAGGAGAGTTGACAAACTGGATACTTGACAAGTATGTGTCATGCAAATTATTAATGGCGTTATCGATCATGGAAACAGTAAAATAATCATCTTTGTCGTAACATTACCTCTGTCTTTGTCGCATTTTTCCTCCTCTTTTTTTCTTTTTCTGCCTCCCCTGCGCACTAGACAGTTTGGGATGTTTTGATATTTTGAGCATGTTGACTCTTTAAAAAAAATGAACACCGTAGCAGGGAAGTTACACTTTTTTTTTTTCTTTCCCCATTTCTGGCGCCCCCTGGACGTACGGTGCCCTTAGCATTTACCTATACTGCCTATTCCACGGGCCGGCCCTGTGTTGCTGTTTATGTCAGAATTAATTTACAGATAATTTGAATACAAAACTGATATCAAATTAACAAAATCAAGCAATTTTGGCCACCAAATAGACTGAAGGCAAGGTCTCCAAATGAAAGAAATCATGATCAACATCATTCACCTTTAAATAAAGTAAACAAATTGCTACTACAATTGTTATAAATAATTATGGCATTAAAACACAAATTTGCTATTTTTCTTCCTAGTTTTGTTTCTTTATTATGTGGGCTCTCTATATTCACTGTGGTACCAGAGCACAGATGCACCCACACTCTTAAAACACTGTGCTTTAATTCTCCTAACAAACTAGAAGACTTAAAATTAAAATTCCCAAAGGTTAGTGCATAATCTATTGAAGTCTATATGCAATATAAAGAAGAATCTATTCTTCTAACAACAACAGATCAAGAGCTCTAGTTTTAACCACACAGGTTTGCAATGCTGTTAGCGAACATTTATTGAAAGTATGGATTCGGGACAATGGAACTTTCAGTAATAAAACAATGCTTTTTTTTTTGGAAAGGCAGCCCTGGTCAGCTCAAGCTGAAGGGAGGAAACGGGGATTGAGCTGCTCTGGATTCTCTGCACGTTGTGTGTAGGTGGAGGGGCCAAAAAACACATTATACTGGTGTTGTGAAATTGTGCTGACTACTATTCTAAGTGACGTTCATTTCTTCAACCTCTCTCTCAGACACAAAAGAATGGCTTTTTGGAAAGATGATGTTTTCCCGAGACTAAGTAGCCTGGTGCCAAACAATAAGATGAATATGGCTGATAAACACACAATAAGTAAAAGCGTTCACCTGTCAGTGTCTGTTTTTTTGTGCTAACCCATTCAAATCGTGCTGAATGCGAAAGCGAAATGCAATCAGTTTGAATAATCTCGCTGTGTGGTACACCATTCATCTCCATCAGCACTGGGCAATAAAGCGTATTTTCCATTAACTCTAATTAGGTCTTGGTATTTTCCAGAGCTTATGCCATGTTTAGCCTGAGTAAAAGTGTTGTTGAGTTAACTTCACCCTGCGCTTCCTGTAGACATTCAGATAATTGAGGTCAGTTATTCATACTGCATATCATCACAGATGAGCTTTATGTTCATTGTGTTTATTGTTGTGCTTGACTGTCATGTTGCAAACCTATAATGCTGAGGCTGCCATTCAACAGTGATTTGGAGATGACACAATGAACCTTGTTCATAATGGATAGTCAAAGAACATTTTCACAATTACCAGCATTTCAATGTAGTTCTCTCTCTCTCTCTCTCTCTCTCTCTCTCTCTCTCTCTCTTTCTCTCTCTCTCTCTCTCTTTTTTTTTTTTTTTTACAAATTACTATACTTTTGTAATGCGGTGCTTTGTTATACTACCTAGTGTTGTAAATTTCTCTAGTCTGGCTTATGGCACCAAACTGTTGTGAAATTCTAAGATGAGCCCAAAAAACCAGGGAGAACTTTCGGTTATCTTCATAGCAGAATCCTTTAATAAGAAGAACTCAGCGTGGCTGTGGCTTCATCGAAAGACACTCTCAACTGTAGAGCAGGCACTAAGTTTTTATACATTTTACAGACAGTAATTCATGTAGGTGGGGACAGTCTAAAACAAAGCATGCAAATGAAGTGTTGTTGTCTGCAGGATAAATTGCTTTTCCAGGCCCGATCTCATCAGCATATAAGTACCCATTCATGATACATTTTAGCATTAAAACAGTGTGCAAATGATGTTCTGGAGACAGAAACCGTCCGACCAGTTGACCGGCTTGAGAAGACAATAGACACAGCCATGCTGTGAAACTGACAATTTGCATTACTTTGGAGACACTCAGGAAACCAAGATATTTTAAGGTCTGTCACACCCTAAAAACAACTTTCATATATTCTATATATAGAATAAATAAATGTATATTCCCACCAGCAAATTACAAAAAATGCACTGTTTCAAAAAAAATGCAATATTTACAAAAAACACAGGTGCAAGGTTATTTTAAAGGGTGCTTTCACACTAGCACTTTTGGTCCGGGTTCGTTTGACATCAAAGTACGGTACGTTTAGCTAGTGTGAACGATGTCTTCTGAACTCATGTGCGCAACCGTGAAATTATAAGAATGGGTTTTAACCACAGTGGTTCAAACTGTAATTCTGCCGAGTGACTAAAAAGTTAAACCATTCTTCTGCAATCTTATACCAAAAACGGAATTAAGGGGAGTAATTATAGCTAAAAATGTGGGAGAGCGTTGTTATTATGTGATTGTATTGTATTACAGTATAGAGCAATTAAGTGTTGATTTTAAATCAAAAGTAATTCACAAATACTTGAAAATGAAATGATTTAATGACAATAACTTGCTATGGTTACAACTGAATTAGTTACAAGTTACCATAGGTAGAAGGAGAGACAGGGGGAGGGAGAGACAAAGAGAGCAAGTAGGCCTCAAAGAAAGCCTAAGAGCAGTAGAGCCAGAGAAGATAGACTCCAGAACAGGAGAGAAGCAGAGCAGGAAAAGAGACAGCAAAGTTTATTAGCTATTTTGTCTCTTTCTTGACCATGTGACTGCCATCTTTGAAACGCCTCTCGGGCAGTGTGCTCGGACATGTCTGAATAGGAAAACATCAAATCTTTCAAAACTGTTAGCCAAGCTAACAATTACATTTCATATATGGAATCACCAATAAAATTAACAACAACCATCTCATAAGTTTCCTTTATAAACGTCCGAATCAAACAAACTTGCGATATTTTCATGTTGCCCAAGCTCATCCACATGCGTACTCGAAAGGAATGAGATCAGAATCAGAATCAGAATCAGAATCGGTTTTATTGCCAAGTGTGCTTCACACACACAAGGAATTTGTTTTGGCTACAGAAGCTTCCAGTGTACATAAAGTGACATGTGACAACACAAAATAATCTGAAAAAATAAAATAATAATAATAAAAAATGATGAACATTAAACAGATGCGGTTAGTGAAGAAACCTGGATGTTGAGTTGTATGTACAGATTGTTATAAATATACAGGTTACAAGGTGCTGTGTACAAGTGCGAATGTAGAAAGTATTGCATTGTATATTGATATAAGGTGCTGTGTACAAGTGCGTATGAGAAAGTATTGCACATATTTATTGCACAGTAGGGGAATATTTAACTGTTCATAAGGTAGACAGCCTGAGGAAAGAAACTTTTCCTGTGTCTGGCTGTTTTTGTGCTCGGTGCTCTGAAGCGCCGACCAGACGGTAACAGTTCAAACAGGTAGTGTGCTGGGTGTGAGGCGTCCAGAGTGATTTTGCGAGCCCTTTTACTCACTCTGGAAGAGTACAGTTCTTGAAGTGTAGGAAGGGTAGTGCCAGTGATTCGTTCAGCAGTCCGGACTATTCGCTGTAGTCTACGGAGGTCAGTTTTGGCAGCTGAGCCGAACCAGACGGTGATTGAAGTGCAGAGGATGGATTGGATGACAGCTGAGTAGAACTGTACGAGCAGCTCCTGTGGCAGGTTGAACTTCCTCAGCTGACGAAGGAAGTACAGTCTCTGCTGGGCTTTCTTCACAATAGAGTCTATATGAGTGTCCCACTTCAGATCCTGAGAGATGGTGGTGCCCAGGAACCTGAATGACTCTACTGCAGCCACAGTGCTGTTCATGATGGTGAGTGGGGGGAGTGCAGGGGGGTTTCTCCTGAAGTCCACTATCATCTCCACTGTTTTGAGCGTGTTCAGCTCCAGGTTGTTGTATCTGCACCATAACGCCAGCCGCTCCACCTCCTGTCTGTATGCAGACTCGTCACCGTTCTGGATGAGGCCGATAACAGTAGTGTCGTCTGCAAACTTAATGAGTTTGATGGAGGGGTCTTTTGCAGTGCAGTCGTTGGTGTACAGGGAGAAGAGCAGTGGAGAAAGAACACATCCCTGGGGGGCACCAGTGCTGATGGTGCGGCTGTCGGATGTGATTTTGCCCATTCTGACTAGCTGCTGTCTATCTGTCAGAAAGCTGGTGATCCATTGACAGACAGAGCTAGGAACAGAGAGCTGGGCCAGTTTGTACTCAAGCAGTGATGGGACGATGGTGTTAAAGGCAGAACTGAAGTCCACAAACAGAATTCAGAATTCAGAACAGAATTCAGAGATCACTACACCAACCTCATTTATGGCCGTTCTACACATTATCATTCTCTGGATAATGCTTTGTCTAGATGTGCTGCTCTTCTGAAGTATCGCAACTTGGTCTTGATGGCGAATGTCCTCCAGAAATGACAGAGACTCTTTGTTTACAAGTTTGTGGGTGTTTGAGTAGTTGCTGTCATGTAATAGGCATTTGACAGGAAGGACTGTACCTCACATCCATTTCATACAGATTACAAAACCAAAAACTTTTGCTTTCAAGTGTCGTGGGTTCATTTAAAAGTACAGATTTAAAGTTTTATGTAAATATATTTCTTATGTCTATAAAGCAAGTATTTGCTGAGATTCCAGTGTGTTTGTTGACCACCAAACTGTTGTGAAAGCACATGTCTGGTCCAAGCTTTCCTCTGGGGAAATGTCTATAGCAATCGATGACTGGCTCCTATACTAGTAGGCAGGGCTTCATTCGCCATATTGACCGTTACAGATTTGCCCATTCAAAACCATACGAGTGACATGTCTTCTACAGTATAAGATTTGTATTCTATAGTCTTTGGTAGTAATATATACAGTTAAAGTCAGAATTATTAGCCCCCCTGAATTATTAACCCACCTCATTTATAATAACAGATTTATTTTATCTTTGCCATGATGACAGTAAATAATATTTTACTGGATATTTTTCAAGACACTTCTATACAGCTTAAAGTGACATTTAAATTATTATAACTAAATTAATTAGGTTAACTAGGCAGGTTAGGGTAATTAGGCAAGTTATTGTATAACGATGGTTTGTTCTGTCGACTATAAATAAATATATAGCTTAAAGGAACTAAAAAATTTGACCTTAAATGGTTTTAAAAAATTAAAAACTGCTTTTATTCTAGCCAAAATAAAACAAATAAGACTTTCTTCAGAAGAAAAAATATTATCAGACACACTGTGAAAATTTCCTTGCTCTGTTAAACATCATTTCAAAGGGGACTAATAATTCTGACTTTAACTGTATATACTTTTTAAATGTAAACATTCCATCTAAATTTAAACTCAAAAATGCAGCTCTTGTACTGAAAAGGAGCTATTTCTTACATTCTGATTTATTTCCAAGCCCTAAATGTTGCAAAATTGCCACTGAACTACATTCCAACATTCAAAAGCAGTCTATTTACAGAATAAATGCATGCACAATAACAAGCAGTAAGGAGACAGCGAGCAGCTTAGATTTCATGTTGTGTGTCAGGCATTAGCGTTTTCTTGCTCTTTATGCCTTTTTTTCAGTGGCTCCCAGATTCTGTTTAGTTAGCTTAGCATCTTTCTATTGGGCCCCAGGGAGACGGCGCCTCTGATTCTTTGCTTTCATGGCACTGGGCTGCCTTTAAGGACTGATTTAAAGAGCCTTGGCTTCTAAAAAATGTGCTGCTCAGCCTTTCTTTCTGTGTGTGTTGCCAGCATCCAGGGTTTTGATCACATCTTGCCATTATGGCAAAATATGACAGGTATATGGAGGAAAGCTTTCCAAGAGAATGCAGATTAGCATAGTGCATCACCTACAAATTCATCTCTCAGTTTAGAAAAGTAAACAGCGATTCTATTTGCAAAGCACGAGATAATATCCCAAGAATGTATTGATGGCAAGCAGGCAGAGTTGGTGAACATGATACTCATTGTAAGTGAAAATATACGGAGGCAAACAGGTAATGATGGTCTGAACATTGACAGAGATGCTGTATGGCAGTCTGAGAGAAACCTATGCGTGACTGCTAGAGATAATCTACTGTGACACAGAGGGTCGTGGAGACTGTGCTCCAAGAAATATATCCAAAGTGAAATCCTAATTTTCTCTCAGCCCGGGATGTTTTCGTCCTCGGATATCCCTGTCATATTGATCTATTTGAAACTGTCATGCTTGGTAATAGCAAAGATAATCTTACATAAAGCCAGGTTGCGTGTCCGCCCACTGCCTCTCGAGACGATTTACCACCGCCTGCTCACAATGAATAAATAAACAGAGTAAGAAGATAGAATCTCCGCTTTTATTCAATGTGGATTTTAATTGTGCAATAGAGGTGATGAGCTTGGGAGAAAAAAAAGGGAAATGTGCTGAAAATTGCATTTGAATTGAAGGGTCTGTGATTGTAATGTGCCATAAAATATATACAGCAGAGTGGTGTTCAACATTTTATCCAAACAGTTTCTGCTTTTTGGAAATGCCACGAGAGCGAATACAAAAACTTCTAGTAGCTGTTGTCAGCTGTTCGCTATTATAGTAGTAGTATGATGAAATGATTTCTGAATTAATTTTTTTGGTAACACTTTCTATGAAGCTTGTGCTTATAATGAATTATAACTCTATTTATAATTGTATATATAATCAATCATAACAATTCTGTTATGCATCTATAAAGACACAAATCTTATGTTGTATTATAATGACAATTATAGCTACATTTATAATAGTGTTATTAATATTTATCAGTGATGCATTTCATTTTCCAGTATACATGTTCATATCACATTATAAACTGATTTATATGTATTAATTAGTCAGTCATAATTGTATTTATAAAGATGCAGGCTGCAATGGTACAACGTTGTCATGCAGTAGATATAACCTCCTTGGTAAGTTTGGTTCTGTCAAATAAATGAATGGTTTTATATTGTTGATAAGAGCCCTATGCATTATAAATACTTATTGTGGGTCATAATAACCTTTAGAAATGCATCATTGATGGGTATAAGTAATAAATATTACACTACACTATTATAATTTGAGAAAACCAACATACACTAAAAACAAAACAAATTTTTCAGAAAATCTTAATTTTTTACAGAAATTTTTGTCATTTCAAATTGTATTCAAAACTCAGTAAAATGAAAAACAATCTCTCTAAATTAACAGTTTGACTTTCATTTTAGATATTTTATCATTAAAGACAAATTACTGACATTTTTGTTTTTTACACAGGGAAATTACTATATTATTTATAAAGTATTTTTTCTGTTATTTTAAATTATATTCAAAACTCCGTAAAAATATCTGTAGATTAACAGCTTGACTGTTATTTTATGTTTTATATAATTAATGACAAATTACAGCAATTTGTCTGTTTTATACAATAAAATTGCCGTATTATTTACACAGTGTTTTTTTCCAGTTTTTTTTAAGTACATTTAAAATCATGTAAAATTAAAGTAATAAATTGTAACTAACTGTGCACCTCGCTATATTAAGGTTTATGACAATGCTAACAATTTTTTTTCATTCTTGTAATTTTAAAGTAAACCCTTATTAGTTTTACTTTTAAAGGTAGTTTTATATTTAAACTCTTATTTTTTATTTTTTTTACTTTTTTGGATTTTTACATTTAAACACTGTAAAAAAAAAATAAAACGTAAAAAAAATCAAATGACAGGCAGCTACGGCTGCCAAACAAAAACCATAAAATTACAGTAAAATGTCTTTGTTGAAATAAAGTGCAAAAATAATAAATCTACAGATATTTTCATTAAAATGTTTACAAAGAAAAACTGTTATTTTACAGACTTTTCCTAGGTTATTATGATCAAATACGTTCAATAAAGTTACACAATACGTTATTATTGGTTTTTAGTTGCTCTTGTGTTCTCTGAAGAACTATTTGAAAAAAAAAAAACCCTGATAAATGTAAATTTACATATCAGTACATAAAATGTTTATGATAAATAGTGGTGTGAAACAGTGAAAATCAAGTAGTATAAAAGTTTTTAGTATATCTTAGGTTTACCATAATCCTATAGTCTGAGAATTTCATGAAACTGTTGTGATGCTATTTACTGTAGTAGTTTAAATGTTCCTGTCACAACCACCAGCAATATAATCCTTGTAAACATGCAGATCACCAAAAAATTATAAACCTGCCATTATATGGACTACAAATCCAGTCATGCACCGTTCACATGCACCTGTTCCGCATTCCGCTGATTGCTCACAAACACACACACACACACACACAGCCGGAGGATCGTTATGAACTGATTACATGGACTTTAAAAGCAGCACAGACACAGTTGCTGAGTCTTGTTATACTGTTACTGTGAACATTACGAGGTGTTTCTCTTGCCTTGCTTTGTTTATTATTTACGTTGTTTTCCGCTGGGACTGACCATTCACCTGTTATTTGACCACGACTCTGGATTCCCTGTATACATCTGTTTGCCCCTGTGTTGACTGTTGCTTGCCTGACCATCTGTGTAATAAACCTGCATTTGGATCCGCACTCCTTTGTCAGCGTTCCCTTCACATTACAGTTCCATTTCATTTAAGATTTGGAGTCGAATCATTCCATTTAACTTAAACTTCTACATGTTTACATAATTTAAATACTATTAAATAAAATGTAACAACTGTAATTTGAAAGTTTTTTTAATCGGTTGTATCTTGTATGTTGTTTTTTTCCAGACTTTTTAGATCCAAAATAAAACTGTTAAATTACAACTTGAGCATGTTTTGGCATTTTATTAAAGGTGTTTAATCGTAATGATTTAGGGAAAATTCTTTTAAATAACATTGTTTTCTCTTAAATTTTTAGTGCAGTCACTTTATTGATGATTTTAATCATAATAATCTCTGAAAAGCCTGTAATATAACAGTGTTTCTTTGTAAACCTCTTATTGTGTAACATTATTGATTGTATTTGATCGTAATAATCTAGGAAAAGTCTGTAAAATAACAGTGTTTGTAAAACTCGTACTGTGTAACTTTATTGAACGTATTTGATCGTAGTAATCTAGGAAAAGTCTGTAAAATAACAGTGTTTCTTTGTAAACATTTTAATGAAAATCTGTAGATTTATTATTTTTGCACTTTATTTCAACAAAGACATTTTAACGTAATTTTATGGTTTTTGTTTGGCAGACGGAGCTGCCAGTCATTTGACCATTTTTTTCCGTTTTTTTTTTAACAGTGTACTGTTATACTACTCTGTCCTCGAAACCAAACGCATCTCCTTCTAGTTCATTCATGCTACAAGCCCTAAATTTGGCCAAACTGTGCCTTTGGCATGCAAGATTGTTGCTATATCTCAGGCTTATCGTTTTTGAATAACAAAATGTCAAATATTACATTTTAATAATCTGGGCATATCAAAAAATTATACAAGCCTCAAATTTGGACAAGAGCTGTGTTCTGCATTCAGTTTTGTTGCTAAATCTTTTCAGGTTTATCAGACTTATAATTTTCCAAACTATTTATTTTAAGCATTAGTTTTCTCAAAATATGGCAAGCCATTTTGATTTAAACTCCAGATTTTTTTACTGATATGGAAAGCCATTTTTTCAAAAAGTCTATTCTTTTATTGATATGGCAAGTCATTTTTGCATGTATCACTTTCACACTTAAGTAAAAATTAGTAAGTAAAAATGATAAATATTTCACCAAATGTATAGGATTGTGTATTTATCAATAGTGTTTTGAATTTACAAATTGGATTAGTGTATTTATGAATTGTGTTTTGAATTTGCGGATTGCATTTTATAAATGTGGATTGTGCTGTGCCTGTATGATTTTTCTTTTTTTAATTGTATTGTTTTTGAGACTGATCCATACAACATGCTATTTTGTAAAGCCCACTTATGAAAAGTAGTTAAATATCTGTCCTAGTCTAAGCCCTGTCTGTGAAACCAGACCTAAATGTTGTTAAATTGTCACTGAACTACATTTTAACATTTGAAAGCAACCTATTAATATGATCTGCATGTTGCATGTGCAATAACAAGCAGTAAGGAGACTGTGGGCAGATTAGATTGCATGTTTTGTGTCAGACATTAGCATTTTCTTGACTCATTTCTAAACCCTAATTGTTGCAAAAGTGTCACTGAACTTTAAAAGGTGTTCAGCATTTAATACAAACAGTTTCTGCTTAAGACCTGAGAGCCAATGTGATTGCTGGTTAACTAACGTCAAAAGTAGATGATTTAGTGATTTAGTACTCTTGATTCCTGCCATGTGAAAAATGCAAATGAAATCATGCAATCCAATCATAAAAATATAATAGACTGGAACAGTCAGGTTCCGGATGTAAAGCCTTATTTTCTCCATAGGGAAATTGATTCTTAGCCATAACTGGAAAATCTTTAAAGACATAATTGTTGTACGCTCAATTGTATACACGTTTGCTGAACCCATCTTTTTACATAAAGCCAATTTCATTTTTTAAAGGAATCCTGTTCAGCATTAACCATGATGCTGGACAGAAAATTCCACCTGTTAGTAGGTTAATTCGACTTAATGTGGTGGCAGTGGAGTCTGAATTGAAGCAATTAAATTCAACAAGAGAGAACAGACGCTACATCACGGTTACATATATCATCAAAGCCCTTCGAGAAACAATACACCCCATTTACTGATATAGTGTATAGATATTTTATCAAACACTCCTCACTGGTGCCCATCCATTCAATGTGTCAGTCACAATTAGATTGCTAGCATAGATTTATAAAACAAAGAACTGACATAAATAGACTTAATAAAATGGTAAAATATTCTCTTTTGCTTGCCACATTATTTGATAAAACTACAGTAATGCTGTGATAAACTCTGACTATGCCCATGATTGGTTCTATAGACATAAATAGCAGCTTGAAATGAGCAGTATTATATTTCTCCACAGTTATTTTTACTCAAATTTTTATAGTTCATGGAAACATCAATGAAATACAGAGCACTGTTTACTTTGACAAACAGATTATGTTTCATAGAAGGCATTGACGGTCAGTTGAAACTCTGTGAGAATGAGTAAATGATGAGAGAAATACTAGTTTCTGTGTGGCTTAACAGCTGTTCTAATTCATTTACGCATTTAAAATGTAGAGACGGAATAGAGTTTAGTGACATTTTTGTCCAATCAGTTACCTGCTTTGCAATAGAAACAATGAAAGCTGCAAATCACAGTTTATTTCAAACCGTTGACAATTTATACATGTCTATCTGCCTAAACCTCCTATTTCAACATAAAATACATCAACCGAGGAAACCGAGACTGGCATTTCAAAGCAATTTCATGGGGTATTTATTCTGTCTGAAGTTCTCGCTGAATACAACCATCATCCTATATCTGATTTGTCGTTTGGAATCAGAAATCATATTTTAAACATCTCTATGCAGCCCCAAATAGCCAATACTTATGTTTCATGTATGACTAAACCTGACATTTGTGAGCTATTAGGGGAAACTGTGCATAAAGAGACTGTGTGAGAGGTTTTTGTATCGACTTCACTAGCATCTGTAACAGCCTTGGCTGCTCTCGCTCTCTCAGTTTTTCTCCAAGTCTTTCTCTTTACCTCTGATCAATATTACCAAATTAACATTTCCAACCCCCATTTCAAAACCACAAACCCTCTAAATTAGTCATTAGAAACGTGTCTCGGAGGCAGCACAATCTGTGAGTAAAACCTGCACTCATTCAATAGTGGATAAAGCAATTTCACCCTTACATTCACCTCTGACACACATATTCGCAAACAGGCTATACACACACACAGCAGTTTTGTCATTATGCATTACATGAGAAAGCATAAAGTAATTATAAGTCCATCCTGATGAGTTTGGGAGGGTATCTACAAACACAAAGTGTACAACGGTAAATTTGGTAGATAGCTGGTCTACATTAGTGACTGAACAACAGCCAGTTCAGAAAAATGGTAACATTTTAGTTGTTCTCAATTCTCACTATTAATTTGTGTCTTATTACCTGCCTATTGAATGAGCACTGAATTCAGTTCCACTTTAAACATATGAATGTTTAAGTCTATTTAACTGATTTATTTTAATTTTTACATTACAACATCGATGCTGTAAAGGATACCTTATGAAATTGAGTATTCACATTACTCTTTCACTGGAAGTTTATCAGTGGATATAGATATATATATATATATATATATATATATATATATATATATATATATATATATATATATATATATATATATATATATATATATATATATATATATATATATATTCTGCATGATCTTTTTTCCACACCCCTAACCTACCTGAACCCAACTACTACCTTAATAACATTATCAAGCGCAAATTAGTAGTATATTGAGCTAAAAGTCATAGTTAATGGTATGTTAGTGTTGAGATCTGTGTGACCCCCTACCAAAAAAACCTGATTGAAACATTTGACTGTTTTTAAATGGTAAATAAAATTAACCTAAGTTGTACCAACCCAGTTTGCCATCTTATGGAATAGTTATGCTGTTTTTTTATTCACAATCAAGGCTTTCAAAAAGGTACAGGGCTACATACTATGACTAATTGTTTTTTTTTTTTTTGTCAGTGCCACTAAATTTAGTTAGAGGTTGCCATTGTGCCACTACAGATTTGCTGACTGATTTAATAAACTAAAAATAATTGATAGTGACCTGTTGAATTGTTAGAAAAATAATGCACATCCAAGGTGGTAATTTTGACCTTGGTGACCTCCGGTGTGCATTATTATTTTATAATTCAATGGACCACAGTCAGTTACTCAATTTACTGTTTATTTACCACACAAAAAGACATTGTTCAGATGCTGTATTTAAATTTTTTGTGCCTCAAACAGCTCCTGTGAGTAGCACTAGTTCTTACGCATTTCATCCGACTGCTTTGCTGCGTCCCAGTTTACATACTCATTCATTTTCTTTTCAGCTTACTCCCTTTATTAATCTGGGGTCGCCACAGCGGAATGAACAGCCAATTTATCCAGCATTTGTTTTATGCAGCGGATGCCCTTCCATTATTAAGATTTTTGTGGGACAAGTAAACTAAGTGAATTCGATCTGAACAAACTCGGTTAAAAATGTTAAAGGTCTCGTGAAGTTTTTTGAAATAAGCATATTTATTTAATGTTTGACATAATCTCAACTGAAACACAAAGAGCGGGTGGGACAAAGTGTACACTGAAAAAAAGTATTCAAAGATGATTCCTTGGATTTACTCAATTTTTTACGTTAAGTGGTTGTAAACAATTTATTTGGACTGAATTTACACAAACAAATTAAGTTGAACATTGCTCAATTTAATTTGTTTGTTTAAATTCAACACAAATAAATTGTTTGCAACAGTTTTGCATGCAACACTTTTTTCAGTGTAGCTCCTCCCCTTTAAAAAAAACAGCCAATATCATTTTGTTTTATCACCGCTCTGCCAGTTGGAGTGGCATCAAATTAAAGCCAAATGAGAAGCGTTTTGAAGGGGCAGGGCATGTCAGATACTAGAGAGCATTTGATTGGTCAAGATTTGATAAGAAACTGTAGTATGAGGTGACGTGAAAAAAATCTGTGCTCCATTTATGCGGAAGTGACAAACTGCAAGTTTTACATTTTATATCATTTTTATATCTTCTAAACGTGATTGTTGTCACTGTTTTGGAGCACACTAGCTTATAGATATCTTAAAAACAAACAATACTGACGCTAACATCTAAAAAACTTTACGTGCGAGACCACTCATTAAGTGGAGAGGTTTTGGTAAAGATGTTTGAAGGGCTGTTAATTAATATCTAACCAAAAGGAAAATATTTAAATGACATTTATCACATTATATTTAATCCGGAACAACAATGCAAACTATTAAAAATATGTGTTTGGCCATTAACCTCGGAATGCATAATTATGCAAACACATTTATATGCAAAAAAGGAGATTGCTCTGCATGAAAGACCTGGGAATGGCAGATTAACCTGCTCTGCTGCTTCAATATGGTAGGAAATTAAATATGAAAGGATGAGATGTCGAGATGATTGACGGGCATTGGCATGTAGCTAAGCAACATAAAGGCCCGTTAATAAGAAAGTAGTGTGTCCCAAAGCTTGCATACTCTTCACAAAAAAGTACATGCTTTTTTTAAGTAGGCAGATTGGTACACTGCGTTTTGTTTTGTTTTGATTTTGTTTTGATTTTTTGTTGTTGTTTTGTTTCATTTTTTGTTTTGTTTCGTTAAGTTTTTAGTTTTGTTTTGCATTTTATTTGTTTTGCTCTGCATTTTGTTTTGTTTTGTTTTGTTTTGCATTTTGTTATGATTTTTTTCTTGTTTTGTTTCATTTTTTGTTTTGTTTAGTTTTTTGTTTTGCATTTTATTATTTTTTTGCTCTGCATTTTGTTTTGCTTTGCGTTTTGTTTTGTTTAGATTTTTTTGTTGTTTTGTTTCATTTTTTGTTTTGTTTTGTTTTGTTATGTTTTTTGTTTTGTTTTGCATTTTTTTGTTTGTTTTGTGTTTTGTTTTGTTGTGTTTTGTTCTGTTTTGTTTTGCATTTCGTTTTTGAATATTTTTGTTGTTTTGTTTCATTTTTGTTTCGTTTAGTTTTTTGTTTTGTTTTGCACTTTATTTGTTTTGCATTTCGTTTTGAATATTTTTGTTGTTTTGTTTCATTTAGTTTTGCATTTTATATGTTTTGCTCTGCGTTTTGTTTTGCTTTGTGTTTTGTTTTGTTTTGCTCTGCGTTTTGTTTTGCTTTGTGTTTTGTTTTGCATTTTTTGCTTTGCTTTGCTTTGCATTTTGCTTTGCGTTTTGTTTTGTTTTTCATTTTATTTGTTTTGCTCTGCTTTTTATTTTGCTTTGCGTTTTGTTTTGTGTTGCAATTTTTTTTTTTGCTTTGCTTTGCGTTTTGCTGTGTTTTGTTTTGCGTTTTGTTTTTTGCATTTTGTTTTGACTTTTTTGTTGTTTTGTTGATTTTTTTTTTTGGTTTTGTTTTGTGCTTTGTTTTGCATTTTTTGTTTTGTTTTTTTGTGCAGTTCCCAGAAAATAATTGCACTCATTGGATGTTCACCAGCCAATCAGATTGAAGCATTCAGTAGCCCCTGTAGTATAAGCGATGAGATGCACAAAAACACAGAACATCACAATTTTTTTAACCATGTGCCACTTGCACCATTTATATGAACTATGCTTTTAAGCTAAATGTTCCAGTATTTTAAAGGTATACGTGAATAGAATTAGCAAGATGTTTTGATTATATAGTATAATGGACAATTAAATATTGATTTACATAATTGAATGTAAGAAAACAAACAGAAGATTCTGTCTCAGGGATGTGGTCCATAAACAGCAGGGAATTTAAGCATCTAGTGAGCTGCATTAGTGTAATTGCTTCTTAGATCCATTGATCTATCAGAGCATTAGCTTGGTAATCATTTGCATTAGTTCACTGTTTCTCAAGCCTGAAATTCTCTTCTAAACATGATCAGCCAAATGATCTCTCAAGTTAACGTCAAATAGCAGGACACTTCAGGTGTGAATGTCAAACAAGACTTTATAGGGTCACTTGCTTACTAATGCATTGACTGCTAGCTAAAGTACAGTATGAGCCACATGAAAGCAAGATGGTGTAGTTTGTACACATTCTAATGAGAAAATGGCCGTTTTGGTGTGAGTAAAGCTTATAAAGAATTATTTGGAGAATTTGAAATGACCTTTTTTTGATTCCTGTGGTTAGGTCGCTATTTTAGATAATGGTTATGACAGATAATGGAAAAAAAAGGAAAACCAATAGCATATAGAAGTATAGCATGGATGGGAACATGCCTTCAAATACAAATATAAGATTTGTAAGGGTTATAATATAACATTATCCTTTCTCTGCAGAAAAGTGCCCCAAAATATTGGGCTTAAGCTTCATTGCTATTTCAGATGGAGAGATTTTAAAACAGAATGTTATCTACTTTATATTCAAGTAAGCTACACCCCTGGGATGATGAGCAGCATGGATAAGTTGTTTCAGAATGGAAATGCACACTCACATACACACACAAAAAATGATGACAAAGTCAATCTGCTACCTGCAATCGCTTCACCAGCCTAAATGAAAAATGACCTTGACTGACGGATTTCTTTCCGATGGCTTCATACAAGATCCAAAATGTGTCTTACATGCCTGTTTTTGGCATGTGACCAGAATTGGCTGTGAAAGATAAATGATTTTCTTCACCGCATGTGAACAAACAAGCGTGTGTTCTTTTAATTGAGAACATGAAACATTTATCTTGTCAGCACCTGCAGTGTTTCAACAGTTTTGCCCTTTTGCATGGTCTTTCACCGCCACTAACAAGACAGGGAAAAAAATAACGATTACAAATGAAAACAGGAAAATTTCTAACTGGTCTTACACATGAAAAGAAAATACATTTTTTACTTTGTTCTTTTTGTTAATTTCTTGTTTTTGTTTGATTGGTTTTCTTGTTTGTACAGTTAAACCAGTCAAAAATGCACCTATTGCACACAAACCATCTAGATATATATAGTATTTTCCACTTATTTTAATGTCCCTCTTTCTTCTTATGTTGATATGTATGTACCGTGAGCTTTTATAAACCACACACACACAAAAATCCTTGTGTGTTTGTGCACACTTGACACATAATGCTCATTCTGATTCTGAATTTTTTATTTAAATACAATATATGTTAACATTTAGGTAAAGTTATTACTTGATTAGCCACTACAGGTAAATAATTAGAAGAATATGTCTACTATTTAATTTTATTGAACCAACAGTCTAGGCCAAGTACAAACAAATAACACATAAAATAAAACAATATTTAGATAGATTTTATCATTAGATATTTTGACCACACATGTGCATACCATGTTTTATAAAATTATCTCGAACCAGTGACTTAATAATAATAATAATAATAATAATAATAATAATAATAATAATAATAATAATAATAATAATAATAATAATAATAATAATAATAAAGGTTGTGTATCCTTTGGGGTTGTTTCGATACCGGTGCTAAATATATACTTTTAAAACGGTACCGGTGCCAAAACGATGCCTGAACTGACACTTTTGAGCCACAAAATCTCTTTAATCTATCTCAAAATCTGTTTAAATAATTTTAATCAATATGATTAAAGTTTAAAGTATACATCAATACGTATTTTATATATTTGCACTGAATTGCATTAATATATTTCATTTGATCATTTGTTTGTTAGCATGAATTTAAGATTTGCATTGTGCAATTAACATTACATTAGCTCACTACTAACCTGTGGAAAGGCTGTCATCAAAATCAGTCAACACCTTTTTTCTAGGGTTGGGGCTTGTGACTACATTTACATGGACATCAGTAATCTATTTGCCTTAATCTGAATAAGACAATAATATGATTGAGGTGTTTACATGAGTTGCTTTTTCAATGTTCCTTTCATGATCCCGTTTTACATGTTACAGCATATAATTCAATTAACGTTATCGCATCACCACGCTATCCACAGTTTCTCTGGAGTTTCATGTAATTTCACACGTTTCATTTTTAATTTTTCATTCAGAAACATATTGTTCATGCCCTGTGATAAACTGTGGTATAGCCTATTGGATGAGAATATGAAGTTAGGACAAGTGGAAGTGAGTTGTTTTAATAAAATTTGATACCGAACCCAGAATGGAAAGAAAGGTTTCATGACGCGGATGTCTGTGGACCTTTAAGGTAATTAAAAATGGCTGTTTACATGGTAATCATATTAAAATCGCAGTATTGGTGTCCATGCAAACAAACTCAGTGAAAGTGCCAGATGGTGTCGCAAGATGTCAAGGACCATGCATTCCTCTGCCTTTAAGCTGATTCCCTGTGCCCTCAAATGTTTCATAAAGTTTGACGTGTTTCCCGATACACGCAGCTTTTGTAAAGCATATGCTGCATGTTGCTGTGTCAGAATCCTTGCTTGTAAAATATAGCCATACTTTAAAACGCTTAGTTTAAGCGAATTTGATGAACGCGTTCATGCATGTTGATGAATCTGAAGGCAGCCACTCACCGGATGCGTTGTAGTGCACGCGTTGCCTACATGCGTGCATTCCTATGTTAAGCAACAAGAACAAATGCCTATCGCCGACTGTGTCTAGTAGATACTACTACTACTAATACTACTAATACTAATACCACCACTACTACTAATAATACTATTACTACTACTACTACTACTACTACTACTACTAATACTACTACTACTACTACTACTACTACTACTGCTATTACTACTACTACTACTACTGATACTGATACTACTTCTACTACTACTACTACCACTACTACTACTACTACTACTACTACTACTACTACTACTACTACTAATAATAATAATAATAATAATACTAATACCACTACTACTACTACTACTACTACTACTACTACTACTACTACTACTACTAATACTAATACTACTACTAATACTGATACTACTTCTACTAATAATAATAATAATAGATGTTGTATTCATATAGTGCCTTTTAAACACCAAATGACACTTTACATAAGCTAAACAAAAGCAAGAACACAGAAAATACAAATAGTATGAAACATGAACATAAAGACATAAAAAAATGTAGATGTACTACCATACATCATGAACAACCAATCAATGGACAGACATAAAATCATATGCACTATACAGATGAGTTAATGAGCAGAGAGCATATTTTTACAATTTTCTAGAAGGAGATTAAGGAGGTCTATTTATAAAAAATCTGTTTAGTTGTGGGAAATAGCATCATTGGGTCTGTTTTTATACAAAACAAAATGTACAAACAGGTTGGCTGATAAGAGGGTGGCTTAGTGGGCGTTTGTGTGGTTGGACAGAAATATGTAGAAACGTTTAATGAAAGTATGTGTGAATCTATTCTACTTTAAATGATGTAAATTGTCCCCATGTGATTGCCCATGAAATAGGGCCCCAAAAGTCCGTGCCCATTCACGATGAGGACAGAATTCTGCGAAGGGCACTTGGTCTCTGGGATTTAAGACTATACGAGTTGCTTGAAGCAGATACTCAAGTGGCTATTACTGTGTCTGCATTATGTACTGAAAAGGTCAATCCACACCGGATCCTCTGGCTGGGCTACTAGACATTTCGTGACAAAGAGCAAGCCAGTGTGGACATGCTTCTGGAAGAAAAGCCCTTTCCAGGGATTTCTCTGGTTCTTCTATTGCATTCTGAGTAGCTCTTGTCAGAAAGTAATCTCTAGTTGGACAGAAACCTTTTATGCATGTAGTAAATGTACTATATGTTAGGTTACGGTTCATAATGCATTGTCACATTGGATAAAAATGAGCATTAATACCATCTGCTGTTTGCAGAGACAGTGTAATGAATCTTTAATGATGCTTTATGAAATGCGTGGTTCAAAAGATTGTCTACATTGACCCAGTGCAGAACAGTTACTTCAGCTATAACTTACTGTAGTTGCACTGAAAGGATAAACTTGTCCCTAAATAAGAGAGTGTATTTTGTAGAGTTTTATTCAGGTGACATGCTTCCATGTAAGCAACCAAATGCATAGACATTTGCCAAGTGGGGAAGGGGGAGGGTGTTCTGTATAATCATGAATAGAAGTGTTTGTAATGTCCAGAAGTTATCAATCTTGAAACTACATTATTTCTGTTACATTACATTTGTGTTCAATCATGTCATTTTGGCAGACGCTTTAATCCAAAATGAATTACAAAAGAGGACAAAAGAAGTAATCAAAGCAGCAATATTTGAAATATATATAAATAGAAAAGTAGGCTGAATACAGATTAGAGTGTTATTGGTTAAATGTCAGATCAAGTTTTTATTTTATTTTACAAAACATCACTATAGAGAAAAGATAAAAAAAACTTCATATTAGGAAGTTAAAGTAACTTAATAAACAGAACAGAAAATAAACGTGAAAATATTAGTATTAGAAAGTCAAAGCATGTTTTAAAAAGGAAAAAAAAATAATTAGAACAGAGCGTTTTAGAAGGCAAGAGCCATTTTATTTAAAGGTAATTTAAAGGTTTTGAAGGTTTATTTAAAGGTTTGTTAAGTAAACCATACTTAATAAACATATACATGTGTGTTACCTCATTACAAACATACATGGAAAATGTAATATACAGTACACGTTAAACTAACACAAAATACAGTTCTAGAGTTTACACTTTTTTACACTTTGATATTGCTTGATATTAATAGCAGGTTTGGCATGCTGTCCTGGGAGAGAACCCTGAGCTCAGAGATAATAGACTATATGCACAGCTAGTGTTTTTCAGCCAATGATGAATCATTTTCATAGGGTTTCTTTTTACAGCATTGATGTTGTAATGTAATTCAAATATACTTAGTTTAATAGATTTAAGCATCCATATTGTTGTTAAAGTGTAAAAAGAGACGAAAGACTGTTTAAACGCAGCAGCAGCCTAGCGCAGAAACTTCATTGAAAATACTGCGGTAAAATAAATGTCCATGTTTTAAAGACACAGTGGTGAAAATTATAATTTAATGCAGTGCTTCATGTTTGGTCTGATACCCAATTTATATTGTATCTCAGCCAGGTAGTTAAAATCGTTGTTTTTTTAAAGAAATCAGATCTTAAACGCTGCAATTTTGTATGGGATGACATTTACCCCATTAAGCCCAGGGCTCCCGCCTGGTCAGTTAGCATTTAAGGAGGTACGAGATCAGTTCTTGAGAGCTCCAGGAGGAAAAGGGGGAGATGTGGTGGATGGGGGATTCTTTAAAAATAAAGATAAGGGAGTAAGGTGAGACGGGTTATTTATTGTTTGACCTGATTGGTTTATTAATGATTGCAGAAGAGGGACCAGCCATGATCAATCAGGTCACGTGCTCATCTCAATATTAGTTTGTGAAACTCACTTAAGCTGCGGTCACACTAGAGTTTGTGTGTGCGAAATTCTGTCGTACGGCACTGCGAAAAGGGGCGGGATTAAACAAGATAATTAGACATTTAAAAAACGAGCAATTGCTCCATGTTTTAAATTTCTGTCCAGAGAGGTCATGTTTTGATCTTCGATTGGTCTCACGCAGTCAAGTGATGCGATTTCGCAGGTCAGAGTTCACCAAGCTTTGCACCGTAGCCACCTGCGAAACTTGACGCATGACCTTACGTTTCCGGTCTGATGCATTCGTGTGCGTATGAATGGAAGTCTATGGGGAGAAATGCCCAGTGTGACCGCAACATCAAACTGTTAAGTCAAGCCTCTTCTGGGTGACTCAGAATACTCAGAATACTCATTTGTTGTCTGTCTTTGCCGAATGTTGCACTTTTACTAATTGTAAAAAGATAACATGCTATTGCATTAACTTACCCCAGAACTAATGCCTGTCATGTTTTCAAAATAAAAGTCCCACATACATAGGAATTATAACAAGTTGTTTTAAACTTAGAAAAAAAAAGGGAAATGTGAGAAAACTGTTGTAATATCACATGGAAATAGTGTGGCCAATCAAAAACTGCTATCAGGTCATATTAATGATCCACTGAGGAACGTCACAGCTGGTGTCTTTTTAATAATGAATGAATGAATTTATTTTTTGATTGGTCTGTCAGGTTTTTGTCAGGTTTTTACACTCATTGGATTTACATGAGAATGAAAAAACAATGGTGTTTGAGACTCACTGTATGTCTATTATTCAGCGATGCCAAAGAATATCCAGATTTTCATTCTATGGCACCTTTAAATGAATTTTATTATTTCAGAGGGAGATATTTAACAAAAGATAGGAAAGGGATTGGTGATGTTACAGGAGATAAAGCCATTTTTTGTACAAATATGTGGATTTAAAAGTCGGCAGAACCGATCATTCAAAACAGGTGATTTTTTATTTATTTTTTTTTTTTTAAACAGAATATTATTTATTTTATTTTATTTATTTATGAAAAATAAAATGGAAATGTTGGTGTTAGACTATCAAGCCAATCTATATAACTATGTATAAACACATATACGTCGACAGAACTATGAACAGATAACAAAGTGTTAGTATTAAAAAAATCAGAGCAAGAACACTTAGATGTGTTGATGATAAGGATGAATCTTTTGCCAGTTCTTTTCTTTTTATCTTTTTTGAGAAAGAATAAGACAAAATGGCATTCCTCAATAAGCCACCTTAATGGAAATCTTTTAAATCCATGACCTCTACACCAGTCTACATCTAGACACTTTCACAGAGCAAGCCTGTCAAAGTTAGCAGCAAGTATTAGTTCTTGAGACTAATTCTAAATGAAAGTGTGCTGATTGACACAACAGGCTATTGATCTGTTTATACGTGGCCATTTAACAATCCTGAACTCATCTGAGAACCTATTCAGAGGTAATCAAAAATGCCATGTAGCCCCAACAATCAAAGCTCACCAAATTACTCGCTCCATTTTCTCCATCCACCGAGGCTGGTTACTGTCCTTTTGAGAGTTCTTACAAAAGGAATGAGTGGACAGAGTATTGATCACTGTAGGTGTGGTAAACGGAGGCTCTGAACACACCTCTTCATGTTGATGGGCTGCTCGGGGGGAAAAAACGCCTTTCTATTAAACCACACCGCAGAACAAGAGGCTTGATGAAATCACGCTTAGCATTTATAAACGCTTGGCAGCACAGAGAATTATGAGCAGGTAGACAAGGGTGAAGATTAAAATGTAAAGCTTAGTCACATGGGTTGAGGTCATGAAACATTTAGGAATTCAAAGAGACTCTCATAATTCAGAATCTCATAAGTGTGAATTTTGTCAATTTAATGTGCCCAATGTGTGCCCAAATTAGTTTACAGTGTATATTGTGATGTGCATATATAGAAATATTTTTAAAGTCTCTTTTATCCACCAAACCTGCTCTTATTTGATCCAAAGTGCAACAAAATGGCTGTTTTTAGTTGAGTATGTTAAGTTTTATATATAATAATAATAGGGCGTCACAATGGTGCAGTGGGTAGCACGATTGCCTCACAGCAAGAAGGTTGCCGATTCGAGCCTCGGCATTTTTGTGTGGAGTTTACATGTTCTCCTAGAATAAAAGCAAAACCATTTTAAGGTCAAAATTATTAGTCCCTTTAAGCTATTTTTTTTCCGACAGTCTACAGAACAGAACAAACCATCACTATACAATAACTTGCCTAATTACCCTGCCTAGTTAAAATAATTAACCCAGTTAAGCCTTTAATAGCCACTTTAAGCTGTATAAAAGTGTCTTGAAAAATATCTAGTCAAATATTATTTACTGTCATCATGGAAAAGATAAAATATATCAGTTATTAGAGATGAGTTATTAAAACTATTATGTTTCGAAATGTGTTGAAAAAAAAAAAAAAAAAACTTCTCTCCGAATGTTGTATTCTTATGAGTTGAATATGAACATGCCATTGCATTGACCTGCCCCAGAGCTGATGCCTATGCTTTTTTCAAAATAAAAGTCCAACATACATTGGAAATATAATAAACTGTGTTAAAATCAGAAAATAAGAGGGAAAAATGTGAAAATTGTTGTAATATTACATGGAAATTTTGAGGCCAATCAAACACTGCTATTAGATCAAATTTATGATCCATTGAGGAACGTCACAGCTGGTGTATTTTTTTATTTTTTATTACATAATAATAGTAATAATAATAAATGTTCTGAGCAACAAAATCACAGAATTACAATGATGTCTGAAGGATCATGTGAAAAATGTGGAATAATCATGCAAAAAATGTAGCTGTAAATCACAGTAATAAATTACATTTTAAAATATAATCAAAAAGAAAACTTATTTTAAAGAAAATAAATATTTCAAAATGTTACTGTCTTGCTGTTTATTTAGATCAAATAAATGCCGGCATGGTGAGAAAAGGAGACTTATCTTAAAAACATTAAATATCTTACTGTTTTAAAACATGTCTGGCATGTCTGACCTACTTTAATTTTCCAGTAACAGTAGTGAAAAGAAAAATAAATAAAACGAAATTTACATCATCATTCAATGTAAACAAACTGAACCTCATTCCCTTGTAGTTTAAAAAAAATCTGTAAATCCAATAAAAATCAAGTAATGTCAGAAAGATTGTATTCACGAATAGCTTATGTTTTGTATATGAAGACAAATGCCACGTTTTGTCTTTCTCTCCATCCTCCTTTCCAGATTGCCTTTCTGCTTTGCCTCTACTAGCTGACTGAACTGTAATTTAGACCTCAATATATCATCTCCATTTGCTGAGGACGGTGTTGTACTGTAAGAAGTCTGGCTTGCTGGCTTTACAGACTGTCAGAGTCGAGTCTCTCACTGCCGTTGTGGGCAATTAAAAATATTGGATGCAAGTATTTCCAACAGAGAAATAAAATGTTTGGTCCCAAAACATATTGAGTGGAATATATATATCAATGTTTCCATCCTCAGTGATTATGCCAGACTTCTATATTACTGAATGCTATTGAATTATGTGATATTAAATCCCCAATATGATGTTACATGGCATTATTGCATTTTTTCATGTATTTTTGACTTACTCCAATTCTCTGTTTTATATGTTCTAATATAAATGTATTATATATGGCCTGTATGTATAGTCAAGCCCAAAATTACTTAAACCCCAGGCTAATTCCGACTTAAAGTTTTCGTTCAAATATAATTAAAAGCTGAGAAATCTTTTTTTTTGCCACAATGATCCCTTTTGTACATTATCTTACTATGTTTTGGGAGATAAAAAAAAAATACTGGTTGAATAAAAGATACTTTAAATCAGAACGATGATTAGTATTATTAGTATGAATAATTTCAGCTTAACTGTATATTATTGAGGTTGAATATAGAAGTATGTTTCTACAATTTTTATCTGTGGGTCAAACATATAAAGAGGTCTTCAAGCATTAAACAAATTAAACATTAAATTGTTTTCCAAGCCAAAAAAAAAAAAAAAGACTTTCGTACATTTTTAGAATGGCATACAGAAGCAATGACTAATAGTTTATTCACCGAAAATACTTTCAGGCACATTTTAAACAATAATCGTTTGTTAGCATATTAAAAGAGTATATCTTTTATATCTAAAATCCCAAATTTATAATCATTTTAAATCTTTATACTTTGCTTTTACTTAAACTGGTTTTACGCATTTGTTAGCATGGCATTTTTAATGATTCAAAATATAAAAAACATGATTCAATTTTTAATGATTCAAAATCTAAAAGTATTTGCAGGCTCAAGCATTAGCATATCTTTGTTTACAAATCTATATTGGGTTTACTCTTATTATGGCTCCAGAATTACATTAAAAAAAAGTCCTTTTCCATGGCCTTCGAATATTTATTCACTGTCTGTTCCTAACGTGCGGACTGAGATGTAAAAAAAAGGCTTTTAAATATGCAGCACCTTTTGCATGGAATAAACTACAAACAAAATTGCAGTTCAGTTTAAAGAATTGAGTTCACTTAATGCTTTTAAAAAGAGTATACATGATTTAGAAATTAAAAAAGACAGGCTTGTAGATGTTTTGAATAGTTTGTTTGTCAATGTGTGATTCATGTTAACGGAATTGTTTTTTGCTTGTTGTCTATTGGACCCATATGACATGTATACTGCCTAATAAAGAATTTAGAGTGATCACTTATTTTCCTATGCATTTAAATAATTGCAGATGGTGCTTCATTTCATATAGATATCACGCTGTAAAAAGCAATCTTTTTTAAGTGAGTTAACCTATTGCTTTTGAAGTTATTTGTTGATGTACCTTAAAAATAGTAAGTAAACCGGTTTACTAATTATAATGTCACGCTGGTAGACAACGAAGACATGGATGGTTATCTTTTATCAGTTTTATTCAAAACAACTCACTGAATCAAATGGAGTAATCAGGAGAGTGGTGTCAATGCTGTTAGCGATCTTCTTCAACAGCTCAGAAGGTAAACATCTGATGTTAGCAATCTCACATACAGTTCATTCTTGTGAACATCAGCAGGTGAGTATACAGACACACAGTTCATCAGATAAATGGTACAGTAGATCTTCAAGCACACACTATATGAGAGTAATCACTTACCTTGATCAGCAGATTAAGGATCCAAAGGCACATAAGGAATATCCACGGATGAAGTGGAGAAGACGAGGAGGGAAGGTGAGGACAACCATCCGACTTCAATACCGGCCGATGAGTGGAAGAATGAGGTGGGTCTTTATAGTGTCCTTGATGAGGGGGAACAGGTGCAAGTGATTAGAAGGCCAGTGATGGTTTGCGGGATTGGAGAGAGGTGGTTTGTGAGGGCGAGCGGTGATTTGTGGAGCAGGAACGAGCCGAGGGTGTGACATATAAAAAGTTAAATCAACTTAACAATTCTAAGTTACAGGTTTACTCACTTTTTTAAGTAGCCAACATTTTAAAGTAAAGCAGCAAAAAGTTTTTTAAGAGATGAATATTTCCTCCACATTTTGACGTGCTATTTTTATTACATTCTTATAAGTCAACTTTTTAAAGTAAAGTCCCTTTATTCATCAGGAATGAACCACCAACTTATCCAGCAAATGTTTTACACAGCGGATGCCTGCTGCAACCCAGTACTGGGAAACATCCATACACCCTCATTCACACACATACACTATGGCCAATTTAGTTCATTCAATTCACTTATTCCACATGTCTTTAGTCTGTGAGAAACAGAAGCACCCGGAGGAAACCCAACCACATAGAAATGCTAACTGGCCCAAATAGAATTCAACCAGCAACCTTCTTGCTGTGAGGTGATAGTGCTAACCACTGAGCCACCGTGTTGCCCCATCCTGACATGTTATTTTCTTTAAATTAATGTAAGTCAACTTTTTAAGTAATGTACTAATGATTTCTTTTTACAGAGATGAATATTTGCTTCCATATTTTCACATTCGTTACATTAAAGTAGACTCTTACATTTGATATGCTTTCTGTGTATATTAAATATGCTTTGCAAGTTTGATTTGATGTGGACATCAAACTGGGACATAAAAAATTTGCTCCACAGCTACAGTATTTATGATGAAATTCATAATCATGAGCTTTATCTACAGTGCAGTATGTATTGATGTTATATCCAAAGAATTAAATCTTTATCTATTTGTATTTTGATCATCTGAACATATTTGATGCAAAAAAAAACAGGCCAAAGCAAACCAAAAATGTTGTTTAAAACATATAAAAAGAAAAAAAAATAGAAGTCAGTCTTGATGTTATTATAGAACTGCTTGTTTAGTTTATTTGCATGTTCAACTATCATACACATTCATAAGGCTCTCTGTACTGTAACACACAAACATATGCTTTTACACACATTCACAGAAGTGTTCATCAAAAAACGCACAACAAGCTCCATCAATGTTCTCTTCTAAGTAGTGCACAGAGATTAAAGTAGCTCATGTGATGATCAATTCACTTGTAAACAAAAAAGACAAAAAATAACACACACAAGTTAAGAAATGGGACACGTTTTAGTTAAAATGAAAGTGCATTGCATTTGTGAGCATAGTGTTTAGTTCATTTTATTCAATAGGATGCTGACTTGCTCACAGGACTGATCGTTGCTGTGTAAGATTAGTAAAAATAATTAAAGTTGTCTGTGTTTGTTCAAGAAATGGTCATGATTAATTTATAGAGCAATCATAAAGTCTTCTGCTCGTCATTATCTCTGTCACTATATGTTGCACAGGAAATAGAATTAGCTTTTTCTTGTATGTGTGTGTGCTCCTGATGCTTTTGACACCTTAATGAAAATAAAAAGGGGGGGACTATGCCGGTAATTAAAGCCCAAAGCAGACAAAATAAAATGCTTGCAATATTTCGCTTTTATAAATTTGTGATATAATGTTAGTTGACAACATCCCATTTAGTAGCGTGAAGACGGGTTTGTTGGGTGACAGCTAATTATGCTGCTAATTAGCCATGAACACAACACTTACAGGGGTGGAAATGATGACACAATATCCCAAAACGTTATATTGCAAGGCGGTGGTGAATATGAATATGTATTGCATGTTTTTTGTTTGTTAGTTTTTTTTTCAGATAAATTAAATGTAGCGTATATGTTTGGTTAGTTAGTGCACTTCACAAAAACTGTCGTGAAAGAGACTTTGAACATACTAGTGTTGAACTTTGTTAATAAAAAAAACAAAAACGTTTCGTGGAATCCATTAGAGAACATAGACACTTTATTGTAAGATCAATATTTAGGATGTTCATTCTGCTGGATATAATACAACATGAAACAGTTCACTGTACAGTTGATTCCTCTGACCTTCGTCACTCTATATTAGACTTTAAACCAAATAAATGGGACAGATCAGATGTAAAGTCTAATAGATTGTACTGTATACACTACCTGACAAAAATCTTGTCGCCTATCCAAGTTTTTAAAACAACAAATAATAACTTGACTTCTAGTTGATCATTTGGTATCAAAAGAGGTTTATATGAAAGGAAAAGGCCTCTAGATTACGCTTATTTTACCAAAATAAAATATGATCATGCCTTGATTTTTAATTATTTAATTAGGACAGTAAGGTCTGACTTTGGATATAATGTACAGTATAGAATATATAGTCATGGTGCAGTGGAAAAAGAATTAATAATGTGTATGACTCTCATGAGCCTGGAGGACTGCATCCGTACATCTCTGCAATGACTCAAATAACTTATTAATAAAGTCATCTGGAATGGCAAAGAAAGCAGTCTTGCAGTACTCACAAAATTCATCAAGATTATTTGGATTCATCTTCAATGCCTCCTCCTTCATCTTAACCTAGACATGTTCAATAATGTTCATGTCTGGTGACTGGACTGGCCATCCCTGGAGCAACTTGATCTTCTTTGCTTTCAGGAACTTTGATGTGGAGGCTAAAGTATGAGAAGGAGCGCCATGCTGCTGATGAATTTGCCCTCTCCTGTGGTTGTAATGTAATAGGATGTCACAGATGTCATGATACCTCAGGTTGTTGATGTTGCCATCCACTCTGCAGATCTCTCGTATACCCCCATACTGAATGTAACCCCAAACCATGATTAGTCCTTCACCAAACTTGACTGATATTTGTGAGAATTTTGGGTCCACGTGGGTTCCAATAGGTCTTGTGCAGTATTTGTGATGATTGGGATGCAGTTCAACAGATGATTCATCGGACAAATCTACCTTCTTTCACTTTTCCAAATCATCAACTAGAAGTCAAGTTATTATTTGTTGCTCTTACAACCGATATCGACGACAATACTTTTGTCAGGTAGTGTATATCATGTCTGATTAAATACTACAGTATGTCAGAAAGTCATGTCTTAAAAGCTGTATAACCTACTGAACTTTACATCTGTCCCACACTGCCTTGTTTTCACATTCAGGAAATTAAAATTGACATCTGTCTTAACTAAAGTCAAATATTCTGAATTAAAATGTGAAAAGTGTTACAAATGCCAACAGTGTCAAGACATTTAATAACTTGTATTCCTCAACATGATTGCTTCAAATAATGTTTCTAAATTTTAAAGGGAAAGTTCACCAAAAAATGAAAATTCTGAACATTTAGTCACCTGTTTTTTTTTTTTTAGAAGATATTTTCAAGAATGTTGAAAACCTGTAACCATTGACATCCATAGTAGGAAAAACTAATTCCATGGAAGTAAATGGTTACCAACATTCTTCAACAGAATATCTTGAACAAAAAAATAATCTGAAACAAGTCAAGGGTAAGTAAATGGAAGAATTTTCCATTTTGGGCTCAACTATCTCTTTAAATTAATGATTGTTAAGAAAAATAAAGGAGTTATGATGACAGTAACTTTGGTGTTAGGTATTTTGATTGCCTCGAATCGTGATGTGGAGAAATACTGAAGTTAGACTGTTACCGTGACTGAATATTTTGTTCACTATTGCTACAATATACATGTGCAAGCGTTCACTAGCATGGCGTAGTCATTGTAAACAGCTGAAATAGCCATGGAGTGATAATATAGTATATTTATATATATATATATATAATTTAGTTCATACATTTAAATATATATACTGTACAATGCACAATGTCCCCTCCCAAATGAAATTATTTAAAAATATTAAAAATCAATGAAGATATAGAGCAACAGCCAGGCTCACTTCTTTCCCACAGAAATGAAATTTGTCCTTGTAAACAGGTGCAGCGTTATGCAGAGCACAAAATAAATTATTTAATTCACTTTTAAGACAAGAAGGAAATACAGTGTAACAATTTGACAGCCCACCCCCTCTCCCACCCCCCAAAAACACTAAGAGCTCAAAACAAAACCCTTGTAATGCCTGTTATGCCTCAGTTTGCTTGAGCTGGCGGCACTGGAAAAGTTGAATTCTGCCATGAAATAACAGAAAAACAGATCTTGTATGTGTTGTAAAGCTATTTCACACTAGTAAAGAGGGCAGTTTTTTTTCCCCATAGGAAACTCAGGCATAGAAAATGAGCTCTGGGATCTGGCCGCCCTGCACACCTGTGCCGTTGGTACTGTCCGAAGAGCACTGAAACTGAAAGGTCACCTTTCCACACTGCACTTCCGTCATACCCTCTTGTCCAAAATAGCTCAGTTCATTTCCATCCAGAACCACGCTGGCGGTGTAGAAAGTGTCCGGCTCGATTTGAACTGGGTACTCAAACCAAACAGGGAAGGTGTTACTAGATCCATCAGAAAAGTACTTGCTGAGGTTGGTTCCCAAATTCACCCCTTGCCGTTTGAGCTCGATTTTGGCGGTGTACTCAGCTGACCCACAGCTTGAGCCGTAAAGCCCAAAACCAGCGATGAACACCCGCTTGTCAACAGCGAACTGAATGCTGTCGCAGCGTCCGCGGTATCGCCACTGATTGCTGCGGTAGGCGCACGACTGGAAGCGGTGGCACTTCTGTGGCGTCAATCCTTTACGAGGTTGACTGGCAAACTGCAGTTCGGGTTTCTTAGCCGCTGTGTACCATAAGAAAATGTCATTGGTTTCGTTTAACGTCAACACTCCTGACTGCGCAGCACCATTTGCGAAATCATCAAGACCCATTGTTGGGATACGTATTAGGTATATGGACTGACCCAACACCTTGCGTTTGTTGTCAATAGAAATGTTCATCTCCCTCCGTTGGCATTCGGCATCGGCCCAGCTTAGTGCTGCTTCAAACACAACAATCTCCTTCGCGTTCAGCGTCTCCCGTCTGAGAATGCTCTCCAAGGTCTGAGAGTCAATGTCACAAAAGCCATCTGATTTAAGCGCCAGCTCCGCCTGAGCGTCAATGACTTCCCAGCAGCGTTGTGTCAGGTCTGGTTCTTCAAACAGACAGCTTTGAGATAAAAGAATACATGCGTTTTTGGCACTCAGACTTGTTTCCAAGAAGTTGACGCAAGCCCGTGCCAGGTGTGGGACTATGTACTTTTTGGCTGCGTATAAAGTTGCCAATACGGTGTCGGCACTTAAGTCAATTTCGTCACAGTAAATGTACCTGAGAAGCAGAAGAAAATCTGGGTTAGCCATGTAGTACATCATCCGCCAGAGTCATTTAAAATGGACGCATCAGAGCCTGCTATTACAGGCCCAGCTAGAAGCTACTATTTTATGATGCAAACCAGCATGTGTTTTTGGTCCACACCAGTCATAGGAAAGCTGTGTTGGAAATGGAAATACTACATTTTGCAATTCCTCTTGATATCAAAATAACACTATTCTGACAGTGGTCGTAACTTTGTAGAACTGTGATTGTGTCCTTGGGAATGGATGAATTGATCTGTACTTTGATGCATTGTGCAGATGTACTGCAAATCGTATGCTATAGTAGGCTACAGGCAATAACTTCTATAGATGCGGTGTGATATTCTATAAGGGGTGATCCGAAACGAGGCATATAAAGCAAAAGATAGCATTTATGCTTTTTTATGAGGGTGGGGGAGGAGGGATGAAAGATTCGGGAGGGAGAGAGAACAAGAATCTCTCTCAAGAGATGAAGGGAGTGAGAGATGAACGAGTGCAAGAGCAGAGAGAATGGAGAACAGAGAAGGAGTCTCAAGAGAGATGGGTAAGCACGAGCCGAGATCTATCAGATCTTCTGTCATGGTCCTAAGCCCTAAGAGAGGCGAACAAGCTAAGCTCACTTTATTATTTATTTTTTTCTGGTCTAAGTCAGAGGTCTATTCAACATTTGTGTTCAGGGTTCACTGTGATACACATAAAATACTTTGGGAATAAACTAGAGACCTCAACCCGGGGTGACCGGGAAAAACTTCAAAAGGTTTTACTTTGTTTCTTGCATGATTTCAAAGTGAAATATGCAGTGAGCGGCAATAAAAGTGAGTTTAGTTTTGTCTAAAAGAATTTTTAATCACGAGTATCAGGTTTTTTGCATTGTAACATCTACACTTAATAAAAGCATGTTTTGACAAGGTTTAATGATTGTTGTTTTTAGCTTTTTGTAATGCGCCAACAAAAAAGCCGAAAAGAAACGTATCTATTTTAGTTTGAAACAATAGCTACGTTTCCATCCATCTATTTTAGATATGCGCATAAAAAATTGGTTGATGGAAACGCCAAGATGCAGATAAGTTTTGAAAATGCGCATTAAAACATATGCGCATAACTGAGTTGAATGAACTTTTTATTCGATAAGAAAAGATGCACATGAAATACAATGCAAACACTTTTAACAATTTCCAAGAACAAATTCCAGTATACGCATTAAAAAAAGTCATGTGATTTTAAGAGATCATGTGATGATAAAAATGTTAATGAATGGACAAAGCAGCAGGCTGAGCACATTGTAAAACATCTGAAATGTTATTTTGGTCATTCTAAAACACCTTAACCGTTTTAGTATTAGTGTTATATTATTAATGACCTCCAGAACTGTCAAGAGCGTGCGTCTGTGCTCCATACCTTATGCCTTCAAACACCACCATGCATTCGTTGCATGTCGGCATTGTCTTCTGAGGTGCAAGTCATTTATTAAATAAAGAAAAGATTCACGCAGCTTCTCCTATCACAGTAAATTCAGTTTTTACTGTTGATATTTGGCAGCAGTTAATCAGGAAGTGATGATTTTGTTCTCTTGACTCATTGGATGAAAACGCTGCTTTATTCGTACGTCTTTTATGCAATATTCCAGTTTTGCGCATAAAGTTAATTCACATTTTTGGATGGAAACAGATAATATTATGTACTGTACAGCAATTGTACACTATTTTTTGCTTAAGTCTTTTCTGCAAGACTAGCTGGTCAAGCTTTTTGCTGGTTTAATTTAATAATGTTTTGTTATTTGTTTTGCAGAAATATGGGGAAACTAGCTGAGAATTAATTGTGCCCACTACACACTATTAGCATCTGATTTATTTGCATGATGCAAATCAGACAGCAGCGGAAACACACAGTACAGTCCCACCTACTGAAAATGAACTGTGTGTGTGCTTCATAAATACGAAGCTGATATTTTTGAGTTGAAATGCCATGTGCTACAAGTAGCACACCTTTTTATTTAAATTGCCCTATAAAGTCATGCTGGACAGCTTTTTTTGAAACGAGTACTCCATTCAAAATGACATTAAAACGTCAAATTAAGCTATTTGGTATCTTCAGTGTATTCAAATGAAGCTAATTGCAGTCAATTTCAATCAGAAAAGACTTCTTCCAAAGGCCATATCGCTTTTAATGGTCTTGAACCGTCGGCTGTAAAGAAATTACATGTCGGTGTAGTCGATTAACCCTCTGGATGAAGTCCAAAGAGGGCTACTTAGATCAGAGAGAACAATTTTCTTCACTCCTGTGCTTAATTGAAAACAATAATAACTAAATAATCCGTATAGGAAGATAATAATGGTTTTACCAGGCAGATGAGGAAAGTGCTGGCTAGCACAGCCCTGACAGACAAGAAACAATTACTAAAGCAGTCTTACTTCAGCATAGCCAGAAAAGCTGGAGGTTCCACATCAGGGATACGAATCTCATCCGTGTCTTCCGCCAACTCTCCATAGAACATGGCATGGAAAACAGAGCTTCCCACAGCAAGGACATACTAATGAGAAAAAAATATATGTACAGAGGGCATCAAAATCAGAACTCTTGATTTTGTTCATAATTTAACCTTTATTGATCAAAACACTGAAAGAAATTTTGTTGTGGTTATACAATGCTAGTACAACTGTTTAACAAAATAACAAGGCACACACAAAGCACAAACCCCGTTATTTCAGCCTGATCTCACAAAGAAACTTAACCACTTAAGTTTTGTCAGTTTAGTGGCTAATTCATATTCAGGCAAATGAATATGTATGATTTTAAAAATGAGATTTGGCACTCAACCCTTTGCTTATCCCCCATCCCTAAACCCAACCGTCGATAAGGGATAAGCAAATTATACTAAATTGTACGTATGAGATCATACAAATATATATGTATTAGCCACTAAATCAAAAGGTTACGAATTGCTGTGAAATCTTGTTGATTATTTTATGAAAAGGGATCAAATTTAGAGAATAGCTCTTGATTGTAGCATGAAGAAAGTTTACAACTCTTATTTTATTAGTTTCTCACAATGCTTTGCTGTAATCCAGTCTAGTGACTATATTGTTTTACTTTCCATAACTCTGTCCCCAGGGATTTTCCATATTAAATCAAGTTTAGATCAGGGCTCTGGACTAGCCATTTTATGATTTCAAAGATTTTCAGGGAACTGAATTATGCTGTCCTCTTATGTATTTGTGGATGACAAAACTTTTGGGGGAGACTTAAATTAGTTTGTGACATTGTAAAGATGCAGTAGAAACGACAGATTTGAAAGTTCTCTTGCAATTTTTAAGTTTTTTTTATTTTTATTAATTTTTTTTTAATACTGCACTTCAGAGTATGAATATGTAACTCATTAAATATTCTTGAAAACTGCTCCTGTCAGGAAAACCTTAAATAGTACTATGCTATGGCCAAAAAATGTAGGAAATTCTTGTAGAACTTATATCCACTTGCATTCACTTTTCATGAATTAGCATAAGACGCAAGAGCCGACACTTGATTCAAAATAATTTACACATTACCAGTAATGAGTTTAAACATCAAAAACATGCAATCCCATCATATCAGCTTGGTATTGAAGGACACATTTTTTGGCATAGATACAAAAGGTTTCAAGCGATTTTTCAGCCTTCACTTCTCCAAAAATGACCCATTGTGACCTCACACTAAAGGAGTTTTATGTCTTCAACAAAAAACCTGATTATTCTGCTCACACTTCTCAAAGGAGCCTTCCAGGTGGTTTCATGTAATAAACTCTAAATTACACACAACCCATACAATGACACATTCTGTATTATAAACCTGAATCAGAAAGGCACAGCTAGCAATCTTTAATTTCTTACAAGTTGCCCTTCAGGGTTTCTTTTTTTCGGACTCGATTGCATTGTAAAGGTAACGCTTGGCTGTTTTAAATTTCGGCTTGATCCCATTCCCCTGGAGTCATTTGAGCATGAAGCACACGCAAAATTTCACCCACAAAGACCGATGCTTAATTACAGCTGTAATTTCCCCCTGGGTTTACAAGACACGTGAGTGCCATTCATTTGAATGGCATTTGCTTTCTCCTCTGAAGCAATGAGTGTTTCACAATGCTGTGAAAGCTAAAAGTTATCTCGCTGATGCTAATGGGTGCACGTAGCTAATGATGAAATCAGAGGCCAACACAGCAATGCAGATACATTATATAACATGAGCAAAGTGAATATTTACAATTCATTTTAGCATCTTTTGCAGAGAGCGGACTTAATTTCAGCCTTTTTAAAGCTGCATCAGTAAAGGTCTGACCTTCTCCCTCAGGGTCTCTCATGTGAAAAACACATAAGCAAATAAATTGTAACTAAGAGGAGCACCAAATAAATGGCAAGAGTAATTTTGCAAAGCACTCGAATGCAAGGAAGCCTTTGCTAGAAGCAAACATAACCTTCTCAAATAAAAATGATAATGCATATCTGAACGCCAGCCAAATGGACATCATAAAAAGGTGCTCTGTAATAACTCTTCATGGGCCATTGCAATATTGGCTGTGGCCATGCAGCAAAGCAATACAATGCCCTTGCCTAAGTGTGCTTTATAAAGCATCACATATCAGCTGAACGCAGCTTTCAATTCTGCCCTCTTAAATGGATAAAAGATGAGTCATGCCTGAATTGTAGGCACCAGATTAACCCTGTCTTTTTAAATAAAGTCTGAGAGCAAAACAAGAACCAGTTTAAATGGAGTTTCGGTGCAGTCAAAATTGGGCAGAGGTTAAAACAAATAACAATGCCATATATAATAATGCCAATCCAATAGTCCCTATGAAACGTTTAAAACAAGAGCAAGTGGGAATTTTCCAGAAGTCATGTGAAAAAGAAAAAAAAAACCTGAACAAACATTGATTCTGAATGCATTTGTAAAGTGTTTTGACAATAAATTCTAGTAAATGTTGTTTTTATTGATGCATTACCTTTAGAATTAAGGATCTTAATGGAGTAAAATATCACAATTTATTGTTTTTTTTTTATAGAGCAAATGAATAAAGTTGTAAAACTGTAAACAATTAATTTAAACAATTTAATTAATGTATTACAGTCTAAAATTCTCTCTAAAATCCAACCTTGTTGCCTGAGCTTGTCTTAATATTCCACCAATATACTATAGGGGATAATTTTTTCAAAACATAGATGGGTTGAATGTGTTTTGTGTGGTCAAAGTCTATGATGATTCATTTTACCAAGCCCTAATTAAGCAGTTTATACAGAGAAAGCAAAAGCATTTGGGAGAAACATTCACAGTGTGTACAAATAAAAGAGCTGTATTTACATATTAGAACATGCTTTTCTAATAGAGCACAAATCCAGCATGAAAATGAGCAAAAGACAGAGGTTTCTCTGTCAAAAGACCTGAGCCTGCTTTACATCAATAATTGAAGAGCGTCTCAAAAAGGCACATGGCCGGCTAGACTGAAAACAACAGAAAGAATTCAGCTAAGCAACAGCAATAAAGCACATTGTAAAGTCCTTGCCTTGTTCTCTGACTGTGTAGAATGGGTGATCTTACCTTGTGTCCCGGGAGCTTCTGAGTCCCTCCAGACTGACCAACAACAAAGTGAACGTCAGCCATCAGTTCATTATTGAACATCACAGAATTTCTGCAAGAGAAGAGTTGGGCAATGATTTTTTGATTTAAAAAAACTGATAGCCATTGCTAGTTGATTTTATACAAGATGATTCTAATGCACTAATTTTGGATTGGAATAAAGCATTTTGGAAATAGACATTCATTAGAATTCTGTACTTCAGCTGTTTGCTTGTCAAATGGTTGTTTCTCAGGAAAATCTTTGGCCCCTGTCAAACGGGAGTCCACAATAGGATCTTCCTCGAGTATTATTGGGGTCCTGGCCACATAGGAGCAGTCGGTAAACAAGGAGCGCTGTTCCAGAGTGACTACAAAGCCAGGTCTGAGAGCGCACATTTGTTTTGGCCGGCATGGGGCTTTCCCATGACGACAAAATAAATATTACCCTTTGAAAGAGAGCAAAGCCCTGCATATAAAACAAAACTTGTTCCTTTCTTTTGCCTCCTCTGGAACAATGCATTCAGGGCGGAACAGAGACTAACAACTACACAACTGGACAATTTACCACTGGAGAATGCTCTCAAACTGTTTCAGAGACATTCATTCAGAGTTGTTAAATAACATTTTAGAAATGAGATTCAACACCCAAACGTGAACCTGCTGAATTGTCAGTTTAATCACAGTTTATATATGAATATGTATCCATGTGAAGTTTTGGAAAAATCAAATGTGATGACTTCAAAACCACTATGGCTTCTTATTTACAATGTGTTTTGAGTAAAATGTTCAGTTGTTTCATTTACTATTAATAATGTATCTTTGAAATAATTTTTTTGAGCATCCATTTGCAGAAAATGGCAATAACTGTATATTAAATATTCTGTATATTAAATATTTCATATTCCACTAAATATTTCATTCTCGTATTTTTCAAAATCAAAAAGTCTGATACCATTATTTTACTTTTATTAAGGAATTATTATATTAGAATTTTCTTCAGAAGATGAATACAATTTAGAAAAGTTTAACTGAATTAAGGTCTTATATACAGTGCTCAGCATATATGACTACACCCCATTTTGAAAACAAATATTTTGATCCATTTCTCAGTGAATATTGGCAATGTATTTTGGTGCATTTAAACAAAACAGATTTATTAAACAGATTTATTAATTAAAATAATATTTTAGACACCAAACATATTTAGAAATTGAAGATAATACAATTAAATTTTTTCACTAATTTTTGTTTAACGGAGAGAAGATTTTTTCAACACATCTCTGAACATAATAGTTTTAATAACTCATTTATTATAACTGATTCATTTTATCTTTGCTGTGATGACAGTAAATAATATTTTAATGGATATTTTTCAAGACACTAGAATTTAGCTAAATGACTTAATTTGGTTAACTGGGCAGGTTAGGGTAATTAGGCAAGTTATTGTATACCGATGGTTTGTTCTGTAGATCGAAAAAATATATAGCTTAAAAGGGCTAATAATTTTGACCTTAAAATGTTTTTTAAAAATGAAAAACTGCTTTTATTCTAGCCAAAATAAAACAAGTAAAACTTTCTCCTGAAGAAAAAATATTATCAGACATACTGTGAAAATTTTCCTGCTCTGTTAAACATCATTTGGGAAATATTTAAAAAAGACAAAAAATTGAAAGGGGAGCAAATAATTCATATATATATATATATATATATATATATATATATATATATATATATATATATATATATATATATATATTATATATATATATATATATATATATATAGAGAGAGAGAGAGGAGAGAGAGAGGAGAGAGAGAGAGAGAGAGAGAGAGAGAGATGGATAGATATTATAGATTTTTTTAATTCAAGTTTAATGACAGCAACACTCCACAAGTCCCCACTATTATTTGAGAAGTAAAACATTGTGTTTTTTGATGCAATCTCAACTGACCTTCTATGAAAAGAGCTAACATTACCAGTATAATTGATTTCAAATTCACCAGAAACAGTGCATAATAGCTCTTAAATCAGTAAAGCTAATTAATGTTTTGTAATCTTGTAAGCTTTAAAATAATACTTCTTTAAAAAAAAAGTGCATTCAGATCTTCATCGTAGCCTCACACATTTGGACTACTGAATCATGAAAAAAAAACAAACAAACAAAAATGTTCTGTTTGTCATCAGAGGTTCTCTGCACAGACTTCTAATTAGTCCCTTCGCTTGCCTCCCTCTCTGAGTTTCACACATTTATACTTGACCTACCTCTCCCTGATGGTGGAGTAGAGACCCTGCCAGTTGCAGCACTGGATAGTGTTATTATTGTTCAAGTTCTGCTGCTGGTACTGTTGCACCGTGGTGGCCGACGCCGGCTTCTTAGTAGGAAAGATCTCCGCTGCCATCTTCTTCTTCTTCTTGGTCTTCAAAGTGATGATCTCATAGCACACTGGGGGCAGCTTGGACGAGCTGCTGGGACTCCCCTTTTTGGAACCTTTACTGGACCTGCTCTTAACTGACTCTGGAAGCATCAACAAGAACGTCAGACATTTCATGTTCCTTCCCTTGGCATCCACCATGAGTGTGTTCACCTGCAGAGCAGTGGAAAAGCATGCAGAGAAGATGCTGTGAAGGGAAGGAAGGGTCTGAGAGAAGTGACGACTTTTGGAGAGCCCCCAAAAGCAAAGCGATTAACCGAAACAGGAGAAGAGACAAGAAAAGAAAGAAGAAACAAAATCCACTCCTAATCGTCACCTTCTCAGAGCAAACTGTCAGGGAAATATGTTCTCCGTCCTGTTAAAAGTCAATACGGCGGCTGACTTTTGTTTCCTTTGCTTCTAGTTTGATCCACTGGCGGACAGCAGAGATGAGTCTCCATACTGTAACTGTAGTGCAAGATAAACGTCCTTCTTTGAATGTCTTCTCTCTTCCTCCTCCAGTGACAGTCCCAGATTTAGTGCTCCTGCAGTGGTTTAGAAGCATCTAGTCCATGCTGTCTCTGTCTCTCTCTCTCCTCCTCCTCCTGACGCACACACACACATGAACACACATACACAGCGCTGCTCTGCAGGATTTGCTTGCCGTGGACCTGTGCTCTCTGACGTGTGTTTTGCTGACTGTGGGGGCTGAATGAACGGATGGAGCGGAGAGAGAGTAACCCCTTACCGATGGAAGTCAGACATCCCCCACAGCCCAGCCAATCAGAACTCACCAGGGCTGCAATTGGCTGTAGCACCTACTAGAATATGCTAAGAGCTCTTTGATTAAAGCGCCAGCCCCTTTCCTCTTAGAATGATGCTTTCTGATCTTCAGCATCTCCCCAAGCAGTCTACTGTGGATTTTTACAATGTAGATATCATTAAATATATGAAGGAAATTTGAACTTGTGTCAGGAAACAATGTTTTATTTTAGATATTTAGTTAAGCTAGTTTTTTCTTGAAAAGTGTAGGTTCAGTTAAATTATTCAACAGTAAGATTCAGAGGGATTTTGTTTACTAGTTCTAGAAATGTATTTCATAAATCATTTATTATTTATGCAATATAATTAATCATTTAGATTTGATATTACATATTTTTAATAGTATATTTGGTAATGCTCTCTATGGTGCCTGTATGTATAATGCTTACTTAAAGCATTCTAATGCAGGCATAGTCCCTTATAAATGACCTTAATATGTAGCCTATTAACATACTATATGGCTGTTAAAGGCAAAATTCACTTTTGTTACATAATCTAGTCAAATACCAAATTTATTTATGTTATACACTCACCGGTCACTTTATTAGGTACACCTTACTAGTACAGTGTTGGTCCCCCTTTTGCCATCAGAACCACTTTAATCCTCCATGGCATAGATTCAACAAGGTACTGGAAACATTCCTCAGAGATTTTGGTCCACAAATAAAATGAAGTCAAACTCCTTACTATCCCAATATATATATATATATATATATATATATATATATATATATATATATATATATATATATATATACAGTATATATATATATATATATATATATATATATATATATATATATATATATATACACACTATTTACAAAACAGGCAACCATATTTAAGGGACAATCCAAAAATCATATCATTTTCCAGCCTGACCAGCTAAGACCAGGCTGGAAATGGCTGGAAACCAGCTTGGAAATGGCCAAAACCCCTCTAAAACCAGGCTGGTTGACCAGCTAAAACCAGCCAACCAGCCTAGGCTGGTTTAAGCTGGGTTTTTTTTCAGTAGGTAAGCCAGTGGAGCAAACTACAAACACAAAACAAACAGTACTCACAAATCTCTAGTCACAACTTTAACATTCAAGAACTCTATACTATACAAAATACAACTGTTTCAACAAACACAAAGCAAGTGACCAAAACAAGATGGCTGCCAAGAAAGTTGTGTCATGGCTTTTAAAACACTGTAGGCCAATCAGGAACAAGAAATAAACTGGAAGTGGCCAATCGGATGTGTTCTAAGCAAAGCAGAGAAACAGATGAGACAAGAAAACTAAAGGCCTGCTCACACTGTGAGATTTGTCATCTGAGACAAATTTGGGAAATCCTGAAAGATTCCTTAAATCCTAGGATAAAATCTGTGGTCTTTGATCATTGGTTTGTACATGTTCACAGACCGCTGTTTCATGGCAGTTGCGATCAGATTTTCCCTCCGATGAAGTTCTGGCAGTGTCAGAAGATTTCAGAGACTTTCCTGCAGTATGACAACAGCTGCGATGAGCGTGAATCCAAGAACCAATAGGAGCTCCGAATTTGATGATGCAATTCATGCGACAATTCAAATGACCACGGGGAAATGTCAAAACTGTTTTTTTTCTTCCTGGTTTCATTATTGAGACACACCGTGTGCAAAATTGCCGCTACAGATTGTTTGTGTTTGCTGTGAGGAATCATTTCAGAACACGGAATAGTGAAAGTGTTGCGGGAAGATGACGTCAAACTCAGGGAGAGTTTCCTCCGTGTTTGGTGCATCTTTATTGTCGTCCAGTCTGACATTATGGCTACGTTCACACTGCGAAGCTTAGTGCTCAAATCAGATTTTTTCTCAGATCCGATTTTTTTTGCATGGCTGTTCACTCTGCCCTTATAAATGTGGCCAATATCAGATTTGCAGTGTGAACAGATCCTGTTCCTAAACTGACCCACATGCGCAAAAGTACAGATACGGCAGCACAAAATGTCTAATTATGCACACAATGTGTATACTGTATGAAGTAAGCACGTTATCAGATCATGCTTACGTGATTATTACTCTTTTCACAGACAACCGTGGTGTATTTCATGAACTGTAAAGGGTTGTTCTGCTACCACTAATGTGTGTTTCTGCATTTGGGACCTAAAATAAGTCTCTTGTGATTGAAAACACAGATTATTTGTGGTTTATTACAAGCGCAGCGAATGGTGCTCTGACCAGCGGTGTAGTGTACTCATAAAGGGTTAATGAGCAGCCGCAGACTGAACTGTGAAGGCGGAGTTGGTTTATCTCCGTTTGCAGAGTTATTTAATTTTACTTCGTTATAAACAGCAGATACATGCAGAAGGGGGGTTTGGGTGCTCGAGCAGCTGCCTTTTTTTGTCTCGGAGGGAAAGTTCTCCCTCCTTTGCACACGGATCCCCTATCCGCAACACCCACGACGCTCTCCAGATTAGTTAGCAAGCACCAGTTTTGCCTCCAAAATCTTTTTCAACATGAACAACCAACTTTCTGTGGTACAGTAATCACCTTGTGTGTTATTCTACCATAGATATTTACATTAGATGTCGCCTGCCCTGTTGTTATCTATTGGGAGGAATGCGTCGATAGAGCCGCCATTTTAGTACAGTGTAGCGCTCCTTTGAAATAAATGCTGGACGAAGCTGCAGTGGAGGACTGTAGTCATCCAGAGCCAGAGATATACACATATATCTATGATCGGGAGTTTTCCCGGTGGTCAGTACGCAATTTTTTAAAAATAGGATAATTATAATTTCTACACTGATGGATCAGTGACCGCACAGGCATTGCTGACAAAGAGTGTGTGTTTGTGTGTAAATGTATTATCCTCCCTCCTGTAAGATTTGATCTAGTCCATGTCACTTCTTATACTGACGGTGGGAGCGATTCGTTTGTGAATCAATCTCTGTTATGAACGACTCGCTCACTTAGCTGACAGTAATACAAGTTTCTTGCACCGCAGCATCTCGTTGTCATACATATTTATTCAACAAAACTAGCATACGCCCAGTATTTAGTGCGAGTTGGTGCTACTTTGCCTTATGGTCAGTGCAGTAAGTGACTGTATTGTTATCAATAACATTACCTGTTTAGCACAAACGTTCATAACATATAAAAACGTAAAAAACTAAATCTTACCTATAAAATATTCTGCCTTTGTGCTTTGTTTGCTCGTTACTACACCCGTAAGCAGCGCTAAAGTCCAGCATCTTCACGTTGGCACACTGACTAGTGCGGTTGAATGACATTTGTGCTGGGAGCACTGTACAAATGTGGCGGCGCTATTGACGCATGCTCAGGGTCCGTGTGCGATATCTAGTGTATATATCAATGCTATTCTACTATGCTGCTGAGGAGCAGATGATGTTTGCAGCACAGAATGATGACGCATATCGCTCGAAGATTATGTAAAAGTCACATGAAATCCGACATAACCGTTCACACTGCGGTCGCATTGCAAAACATCAGATCTGTGTCTGATTTAAGACTACATATGAAAGTGGCACAGATCTGACCTGAAAAGATTAGATTCCATGCGGTTTGGGCTGTTCACACTGTCACTGAGCCACATGAGGGGGAAAAATCAGATTCGGGTTACTGTTGCCTTTCTATCAGCTTGAACCAGTCTGACCATTGACCTCTGACCTCTGGCATCAACATGGCATTTGCGCTTACAGAAATGCCGCTCACTGGATATTTTCTCTTTTTTTAGACCATTCTCTGTAAACCCTAGAAATGGTTGTGCGTGAAATTACCAGTAGATCAGCAGTTTATAAAATACTCATACCAGCCCATCTGGCACCAACAACCATGCCATGTTCAAAGTCACTTAAATCACCTTTCTTCCCCAATCTGACGCTCGGTTTGATCTGCAGCAGATCATCTTGACCATGTCTACTACCTAAATGATGATTGGCTGATTAGAAATTTGTGTTAATCTCTTAACCATGACTTTTTTCCATTATAAACAAATACAAATGTACTTCTTTTTAATAGTTAGTAAAGTTAGCTAATTACTCAACCTCAAGTAGTTCCAAATCTTTCTTCTGTTACACAAAAGGTTTGTGTCAAATAGGTTTAGAGCAAGTGAGGGCTGAGTAAATGATGACAAAATCTTCATCTTGGGTGAAATATCTCTTTAAAAGATGTAGAATGTAGTCATGCACAATACCGTTTTAATATTTACAATTCTAAAACAATACACAAACTTATAAGAGGTTAGCAAAATTTGAAAATAGATTCCCATACTAATGTGCTACCATATAATGACCACATTTTAGGACTTTTATGTGTCAAAGTTGTTTGTTGAGTCAAACTTGTTTATGTCACTTTAAGACCATAGGATAGTAGCACAATTCTGTTCAGATCTAAAGAAAACAAAGTCAAGATATGAAATATTCTGTCTCATACATTGGCCTTTTTTACCATAAAGCAGGATTTGCAGCCCTATTCTTCCTGTCACCATTTAAATGAAGTTTAAATCTCCACAGTGATGTGAGGATCAACACAGAATACAACCTGTCTTCACCTGTGAAGAGCATTTTCATTTTAAGTCCCGGCTACTACCATCTACACAGCCCTACGTGTCATGTTTAATGCATGTAGCTCAGAGCGCAGACATCTTTTTAGCTCACACTGAATTACATTGTTAAGCCTTTTGTAACCGTCTGAAGAATACATTAAAGCAATCAAGAAACTGAACACATTTCTGTAAATGCACATTAAGCTGATGAGATTGTTAGCAATGTTTATCTATCTACCCACCCACATATCCATCCATCCATCCAGTGGCTTCTGCAGCCGTACAGCTGTACATACTGTGCGTACCTACATTGAGAGGGCACAAATTAATGCCACTTTTTATTTATTTATTTTACTTAATTTAAATTATTAAACATATATTAAAATTATGATACAATTTATACCAGACGAAATTTGTTTCAAAAATATTTTTTCAAAAAAAATATGCAATATATTTTATAAATATTAATATATTTTTGTTTGAGCCTGTGCACTACTCATCTGTAATTGTTGTATCACAAACCTCTGTCATATATTTAATTATATAACAATTTTTTTATACATTTATTATTTGATTATTCATTTTTTTTAACATTTTTTAATATGTCATAATTTTAAAGAATACGTATAGAGCATATGATTTTTCCTAGTTGCTGATGTACTTTCATATTCTCCGTCACACTCACGACAAGTTTATTTGAGGGAGTGTTTAAGCACCCTGGCAGGAAAATATAAATTTAGATTTCAAAGAAAATATCTTAATATTAAAAAGGAAACATAAGTTTGATCCTATCAATGTCGTAAAAATGCCTATAAACAATGTAGTTTTGACAGCAAGAATAAGGGATGATGGGGCAGGGCGGTGCTGGATTTGTGCGTACCTTAATTGGAATAAAATCCTGCAGGGACCCCTGTATCTATCTATCTATCTATCTATCTATCTTATCTATCTATCTATCTATCTATCTATCTATCTATCTATCTATCTATCTATCTATCTGTCTGTCTGTCTGTCTGTCTGTCTGTCTGTCTGTCTGTCTGTCTGTCTGTCTGTCTGTCTGTCTGTCTGTCTGTCTGTCTGTCGTAGCGATACTGAATGAACTGCTTGAAAAGCGTGTTTAATAGGACATCTGGCAGCTGTCTTGTCACTGCAGATTGGAAAGAGGTCTCTCCGTTTTGGACAATCACCGTTCTCTACATCTGCTGGCCACCAGGGATGTTGCCCTGGAAACGCTGTTCACAGGATGTTCGGAGGCAGCAAGGGAGAAGGTGAGATTTAAGAGAAACTGGCAGAATGAGATTTTTCTGTTCCTAATATTTCTAATCTGGATCTGTCTTGATCTGAATTTTGCCTTCGCTGAAAGAAAAAAAGATTAAACTCGTTCTAAGAACGCTGCCAGCCTGACCAAAAGACCTGCTTACCTTTTCACCCACACAAAAAAGGAAAAGAAAAACATTGACCAGCTACAGAGCTGAAAACTAAATTCAAATGAGCTTGACACATCACACAACAGCTTATTTACAGAATTCAAGTTGCTTTCTTTACTGTAATGTATGTTTTATGTATAATTATGTATTTTTTAGTAAGTATATTTATTTTGCTAAAGCATAAAAATCAACTGGAAGTGTAAGTGTAATAAAAATATATAAATAGATAAGTATGGTGTTGTTCACATTACAGTGAATGTTATGACAGTTGATGCTACATGAAATTTACAGAGACATGGGTTCATTTGTTAAATAGTGTGACCAAAGAGTCCGAGAATATGGAGCTTGGTCCCATGTCTGTCATAGTTTTAGGCAATGTCTTGCATTTATAAATTATAATAATGATAAAATAATAAGATAAAATAATAAACACTAAAATAATATCTACAGTTGGTCAGAATTATTAGCCCTCCTGAATTATTAGCCACCCTGTTTATTTTTTTCCCCATTTTCTGTGAGATTTTTTTCAACACATTTCTAAACATAATAGTTTTAATAACTTCTTTGTAATAACTGATTTATTTTATCTTTAAAGATGATGACAGTAAATAATATTTTACTAGATATTTTTCAAGACACTTCTATACAGCTTAAAGTGGCATTTAAAGGCTTAACTAGGTTAATTTAGTTAACTAGGCATGTTAGGGTCATTAGGAAAGTTATTGTATAATGATGGTTTGTTCTGTAGACATAAATATATCATTATTGTTGTAAAATGCATTGCTATTCAGCTTTCAGATGTATAAATCTCAAATTTAAGAATTATTATTTTTATTTTTTGTCATAAGTGTAACAGAAATGTATAAAACATACACATATGGTTTGTGGTCAAGGATCATATATTATCCCACAACAGAACAGAACAGTAACCAGGTGGTCACCCTATTTTCAAATCTTATTGAACTGACAGCAACTTGAATATGGTAATGGAAACAGAAAACATTTGAGTCATGCACAGACAAGAAAATAAACTGCAGGAAGACTGGAACTAAACTCTTTTGAGGACAGTGCTTTTGAAAGTCCTAGGACACACTAGACAAGACAATTTTCTGTCTTTCAAGAATTTGTGAGATACAACAGATATATGGACAGTTTCAGCAGATTTTTAACATTATAATCCTCAAAATTGCACACACTAGACAATTCAGCCAGACAGTTAGACCACACATCTGCCAACTGTGGAAACAACTGTGGCAATTCGACAGACATGAGATGTCACTGAATCTCACAGAATAAAGCATGACTTATTTCACATCAGAATATCCTACTTCAGGCTTATGGCCAGATAGAAGGTATGTTGTGGTTTAATCAAATAAAAAAAGTGACAAAGACACTCATGCTGTTGCCATAGTTCTACAAGTCGATTTTCTTTGTCCACTTTTGTGACATTTTTGCCTCTGACATTTTTCAGCTATAAAAGAACACAGCATTCATTTGGAAAACCCTGCTCATTTTCATTTTCTATGGTGAGTATTTCATCAGAAACAGCCTACATTAAACATATTTAATATTTATGATTTGGGGAGGGGAAGTATTGTACTCAATTGTAAGTGGTAAAATAATTGGAATTACACCATACAACTGAAGAATTCTGGGGTCAAATCATCAATTTGGGCCCAAAATTGTACTTAAAATCTCCAAGCATGTTGCAAACCTACAATAAATTACTGGTGCAGAGAATGACTGCATTCAGACATTTTATTGTATTTTTGTGGCAACTTACAGGCAGCACTTTTATGTACCACAACTGCCACTTTATAGTAACTTACCTGTAAATATGTTTTACAGTAGCAGGGCCCTACCGCAATTTCACTTTACTGTAAAATAGCCTTACTGCAACTTCTTTTTAAGTTAAAATGCCCTTACCCAGGTTTAAATTTTACAAGTTTTTACAATACCTTTTACTGTAATTTATTTCCATTTTACACTAGCACTACAAAACCTATATTTTTTTTGTATTCACTATTTCATTTACTAAATAGTGATGAGACCATGTACAACAGTGTTTGTATTATTCTTTGGTATTATATTTATTTTATATGGTTTACAAAATTACTTTTCATTTATCAATCTATTTTAAATACATTGTGTGATACAAGATGTTAATTAATGTTTTCATTGACTGTCTCAAGTTTGTCTTCAACGTAACATTCTGTAGTGCATTTAGTTATTGCTCAGCAGGCACACAACATCATAAGATGTAAAAAGAGGTTAGATTTAGGTTGTGATGTCAGGTGACCAGAATTCAATGTCTAGCCGCTGTCTAAGGACAATGTTATTTTGATGTCCAATAATGACGTCAAGTGACGTTGATATTTGGTTGATTTTAGGTTAGTCAACATCTTAAACCAACATCATACTGACGTCAAATAATGTCATTTATTTGTCAGGTATGGCAACCAAAATCCAACATCTGATAGATGTCATTGTGGTAACGTCCACACAATGTCAAGCTGTAACATCATTAGATGTTGATATTTGGTTAATTTTAGTTTAGATGTTGGACATTGACGTTGGCCTGGTTTTGGGTTCTGATGTCAACCCTATTTTCACTTCCAAACAAAATGCAACGTCCCCATGATGTTGGGATATAACATCAATCTGACATCATGTCAACGTCCTGTGCCTACTGGGTGTATAAGGCCATTTCGGTCTTCATACAGTAAACATCTGTCATCTTCTCATCAGTCATCAGACATGCATTTAAACAGTCTCTGGGTCATTGCGTGTACAGATTTTGGACATCTTCGACACTTTTGATGCTTCCAAATGGTTTGCTACAACTATAAATCACCTATGTCTTGAGGTTGTTCATTATGATGTGGTTTACCTTCTATGAGTGATTTGACAGGAATCATAGGGCTAATTTTTCGAATCCCTATAGATAAGAAAAAATTAAATAGTGACTGCAGGTTGAAGGAGTAAAGTAGTGGAGTAAAAGTTCCGATACTACACTAAAAATGTACTCAAAGGAAAGTAAAAGTACACATTTTTAAAACTACTTAGTAAATTACAATTTCTTAGAAAAACTACTCAATTACAGTAATTTGAGTATTTGTAATTTGTTACTTTACACCACTGAAGATAACTGCCCAACGACATCTTAAAACCTGGCTCATTCTAATTACGTACCCCTATATACATTTCTGAAGAGAGCAAAATTTGTTCCAGGAGCTACGCTTTTTTGCTGATTTTGTTTTCGCGAATGCACCAGAGGCCGCTGTGTACACTTTTTCAGATCTTAAATTTCTCTCGCGAGTGCCATTCACGCTTGCTGTTCTCGCATAAATCTACCAGAGGCCGCTGACGACTGACTGACTGACCAACCGACCGTTCGCCGCACCCCCCCCCCCCCCTTTACTGAACCCAACCAAATGTGTTTTAAAAAGCACTGATTGACTCGCCCACCACCTTCCCTAAACTCAACCATTTTCAAAAGCAATCCAGAAAAAGAAAAAAATCCTGATTTTTACCATGTTTTCAAACTTTACCACATTCTCACCCTGTTATTTACTTGTTTATTTATTTTAGCTTTTGTTTTCGTCTTACCTGCTTTCTGGAACCGTTCTTCAACGCACTCAAACCCCATTGTCATGGTCAACTCTGCTCTGCTCTGCATCTCAAGTCCACCAACGTACAAGTCGAGCTACCGGACAAACCGGTAACATCGGGAAAGCCGTCTATATGGAGGTAAGTGGTCAGCTGGTACACGAGAAAAGAAATGACACTTTGGCTACATAATTCGCAATCTTCAGTAATGTATATAGGCTACATTTCTCTTATGTTAGTTTTCAAAAAATCTAATTAGAACCTTTGAGGGATGTTAGAATAATGTTACGGTAGATTAATTTTAGAAAAATGTTTATATGTATCTGAATCTTCTACTAATAAAATGTTCCTGGTTGGCCAAAAACAAATCATAAAAAGAAGCAACAACCAAACCTTGCGAAGCTTAGCAGTGTTTATCCTTCTACTGTGGTGTGGAATTTTAGATTCTAATAAAATTCTGTCACAAATAGTCTAACATTTTTATCATTGTTGTCTTAATTGTATTATAATACTTTTTATTTTTACAGAAATATGGCCTAAAACACACATAACTATGTCCATTCTCAAGGCATCTATTACCAAACTAGAACTGAATCTGTTGCTCTAATTTTTAAAGCTGATACTTGTTATGAAAGCAATAATGCTCCCATGTCATAATGATATACAGACGCCTGTTATTCTCAAAAGCTGTGCCGTTTGTGTAATTGTTCGGTCTCTCGACAGTTTCATGCAGTGTAGCGGTTGCACATTTCGCTAAAGGCTTGCTAGCCTCATTAACACTTTGCAAGCACAACAAATTGCATTTTCCTTTTTTTTCCACCACACATGGCGTGAAATAACAATGGCAAAACAATGCTTTATGTAATCATGATAATGAGATTCCCATCTTTCGCAAGGTAATAAGGCACACATTTAGCTTTCATGACTCTTTCTGAGAGAAAAAAAGTTCTGTGAATGTGCTTTGCAAATGTGTGACCTCTCTGTCTCTCACAACAGCCAGTGAAGAGGATATAACAAAGCCACTTGTGCTGTTGCCATAGTTCTGCAAGTCAAACTCTTTTGTCTGTACTCAACGTTTGTGACATTTTTGCGGCTGACATTTTTCTGCTATAACTTATCGCACTGCTCTCTGGAATACTTGATTCGGTCCCACTTTATATTAAGTGTCCTTAACTACTATGTACTTGCATCAAAAAATAAATACAGTGTACTTACTGTGACTATAATGTATCTGAGAACACTTGTGGTGCTCTTGAGTTGGGATAGTGGTAGGGTTATGGACAGGTTTGGTGGTATGGATAGGTTTAAGAGTGGGTTAAGGTGTGAGGTATGGCCAACAGTGTATTTACAAATGTAATTACAGAAGTTAATTACAGATGTAATTACATACAGGTATTAATCAGCATAAGAACACAGTAAATACATGTATTTACACAATAAGTAAATTGTAACAAATTATTAATTTTGGTGTAAGTACATATTAGTTACATATATTCTTTACACAGTAAGTACATTGTAACAAGTAATTAAATTCAGTGTAAGTATTATCAGTATAAGTATTAATATTAGTTAAGCCCACCTAATATAAAGTGAGACCAACAATTCTAATTCATAACAACTACCCTCACATAACTTTTCCTTCACGTTAGAGCTCTGTAAAGGCGCTTAGGAAATGTGTGACCGCTCTGTCTCTCACAACAAGCAGTGAAGACGAGATGAGCCGGACCTCCGCAGTGGCTCAGACAGATCTCCATTCTGTAAGAACACCTGCTGGGAGTCTTGGCTTGGAGGAAGTGGAGCGGAGCTGAGAGACAGCCGTAAAGGTTGGCACAGAGGCGCTGGATCCGGCTGTACCCCCACCCCCCTCCCTTTCCTCCCCCATTAAAACAGCCAAGAGCACCTGACAGGTGGGATGAGGGGAGGAAGCCGTGGCTTTGGACCAGGGACAGGGCTCATGCTGCTGTCCAAACAGGAGACTTGCTGGGTAGAGTGATCTGAGAGGATTTGAGGCAGAAGGGGGCTGGTGGACAGAGGGAGCTGGCGGTTTGTTTGTGTATGCGTGTGCATGTTTGTGCTGTTTTACAGTTGAACCAGATAACAAGTAACTCTCCATGCTGTAGTTTGATATGGAGTACATGGATGTGGTTTATGGTCAGTGTTGGGTGTAATGACAAAAAAAAAAAATTGTCTAATGGCAACTGTTTTACCCCTTTTTCAAGATTTAAGATACGTCTTTTGTGTCTCCAGAATGTGTCTGCAAAGTTTCAGCTCAAAACTCCTATGAGATTATTTATTACACCTTTCAGAACATTGGAATTTTCTGCATTGAACATAATGTAGCTGTTTTTGTTGCCTGTGCCTTTAAATAATAGTTTTTCCCGCCCACTGTTCCCATGTGCCTGTCAGAGAGTGCTTCAATCTCCAGCTGTGTGCGTCAGATAAACAACACAGTGACAGACATGAAGAAAGCAGATCTCAAGCAGTGTTTGTGACTACAGTAAGAATTTTTCCAAATATTATTTGATGTATTTGTTGCTGAGCTGCAACGATGGGACAAACACAATCTCATTACAAAGTTCACGCATGCACACACACAGACACACACACAGCGAGCATTTAATTTGCACTGTTTTTGCATGGCAAATGTGACAGGATACACGTTAATATACACTGCTGTTTGGATATCCGTTATGTAAATGTACAAAATAAACCTGATTCAACATCCATAAACCAGGGTTGAAGCATCTTCTTTTATAATTATACTGGCATGCGGTTGTGGTGATAAAGGTGGTAAAAACGCTGTAATTCATTACAAACATGCACTGTTTTAAAATCGTTTTAAACTTGTAAAACTTATTCTTGATCACATTTGATGATGATTGAGGATCACAGAGAGCTCAACAGATCTTTTAATCCTGGTTGTTTTGCGGACGTCTTGTCTTGTTGATATGATTATGTGTGTTACTAAGGGGACATGTTAATACGTGGCTGTCAATCAAATCGGTTGGCAGGAAAACCGCACTCCTATGTGGTAAAGTCTAGATCAGATACACAGCCGGTCGGAAGTGCAATATGCACATTAATATAGCATTTTTTGTGACACTGTATAACAATAATTAATATTTTTACAGTACTGTGACGGTTGGGTTTAGGGTTGGGGTGGTGGTAGATATTAATAAAATACAATAAATGGGAAATTTAATAAATAGTATAAATAATTCTCGTTAACTTGTAGGGTTAAATGCAAATATTGCAGTAATATTTACATTCACAAACAAAAGCAATATATTGAAAACATAAGGAAAGCAAACGGCATTGACAGCTTCTCTACCAGCAATTTGACCGCTGCCAGGACCCATGCCTTAAGTGCGCGAATAGACACGCAGCTCCCCCCGTAAACTGCGGCTGCCCTTACCGTGATCTTTCAAAGCACATCTGGTGTGACCACGTTAAAAAACAAACGTTTACCATTCACGCAAACGGAACGAATACCTTGTGTAAGGGCTAAGCTTTATAACAACGTTAAGTCCATACAAAACGTCTGAAGCGTGCATGCACTTGGCGACACCAATGTAAGGTTAAGCTGAGAACATGCATGTTAATGGTGATGTACGTTAGCGCACAGCATTACCTGAAAGGATTAGCATAATGTTACCCCAAACTGTCTTTGAAAGTACGCTTCAATATCAATCTGTTTCACCTCAAGCAGTTTACTTGTATTACTATTATTTTATTTCCACTCGGTTTAACATAGTGATGAGGGAAATTTCAAACCTTCTAGCCGGGTTAGAATGGTCAAACTAGTAATACTGACAGTATGTAAAACAACATAATATCTTTATGAAATCATACATGTATAATGTTAATTATACGCCCAAACGTATATTTTCTCGATTCCCGTTTCACCACAATGAGCCCATCCATGCAGTGTAAAAAAAAATGGCGAAAAGCTGAACTTCGACATGCAGGACCAGGGATGACGTTTGAAGTCACGTGACAATTGGAAGCAATATTTTAAAGAATTTATTTACTTTACACCAACAAGACTTACTTTTAATTTGAATCAATGCATTTTTTTTTACATTACACTCATGACTAGACAGAAAATTAAATGTTTTGAGTTAGATTGTGTTCTTCTTTAGAGTAATGACATGCCTTGTGCACTTTTTACAGTGTATGTCACGTTGCGGTGGGGCTCAAAATAGGAGGGATTTGGATCATATTTTAATGTCAATTTAAAAAAAAGAGACTTATTGTCTTTATATCACCCTTGTGGTGGTGTGGTGGTGAATGTGATTGTTTGTTCTGCATGGATAACCTGGTTCTGCTGTCCCTCACAGAAGGACGGTAGCACAGCCTGTCCTCGCCTGAGCAGTAGAGTGGACATCGACTGTCAATCTGGAAAAAAGCTGTTCATAACTCCAAATCAGTGCCAGTCCTTCAAGCAACAGATGCTAATTTATCTCTGGAGGACACACAGAACAACCTAAAACCTCTTAATGAAGACAAACCCAATTACTCCTGTGTAAACAAGAACTTTAGATTTAATAATCAGTTGAATATATTCATTTAAAATGCACTTGAATGAGAACAACACCCACACTACAACAACTTGGGGGGAAATTTGCCATGTACAACTCTGGAATAAATGAAGTACACTGTAAAATATTTGACCTTAAATTTACAGTAAATTACTGGCATTACTTTCAGGGACTGTATGTAAATACATGGAAAATTACTGTGAGGTAGTTCACAGTAAGTCACTGTAATTTTTTATTAATTTATTTTTTTACATTAAATTACTGTGAAATTACAGGCATATAATTTAACCACTGTGATTTCACAGTATTTTCTTGTAGAATTAACAATTTTTTACTGTGAAGTTACAATTAATGGCAATAAGATTACTGTGCATTTAGCAGTAGTTTGCAGTTGAAATACTTTATTCAACCGTAAAGTTTTATTTATATAACATTTATATTCCAGATTACTGTAATTTAACAGTTTGTTGCTGTAAAATTTTAGGTCACCCAAAACTGAAAATTCAGTCACCCTCAAGTTGTTCCACTTCTGTATAAATAGGACTTATTTGGTAAACACATAGAAATAAATAACATCGGTAAGCAAACAGATTGTGGCACAAATTGAATCAAGTAAAAACAATAAATGGGTGTCGAGATCTTTTAGAGAACAAAATAATAACTTTAAAGGGCTCTTAACATTTTTTTCTAGATCTCTGTCAATAACAAATACATTAAAGAGATGGTTTATCTACACTACCTGACAAAAGTCTTATCGTCGATCTCAGTTGTAAGAGCAGCAAATAATAATTTGACTTCTAGTTCATCATTTGGAAAAGTGGCAGAAGGTAGATTTTTCTGATGAATCATCTGTTAAACTGCATCCCAATCATTACAAATACTGCAGAAGACCTATTGGAATCCGCATGGACCCAAGATTCTCATAGAAATCAGTCAAGTTTGGTGAAGAACAAATCATGATTTGGGGTTAGATTCAGTATGGGGGCGTGCGAGAGGTTTACAGAGTGGATGGCAACATCAACAGCCTGAGGTATCAAGACATTTTTGCTGCCCATTACATCACAAACCACAGGAGAGGGCAAATTCTTCAGCAGGATAGCGCTCCTTCTCATACTTTAGCCTCCACATCAAAGTTCCTGAAAGCAAAGGAGGTCAAGGTGCTCCAAGATTGGCCAGCCCAGTGACCAGACATGAACATTGTTGAACATGTCTGGGGTAGGATGAAAGAGGAGGCATTGAAGATGAATCCAAAGAATCACCAAAAAAATCAAGGCATGATCATATTTTATTTTGGTAATATAAGGGTATTCTAGAGGCCTTTGCCTTTTATATAAGCCACTTCTGATACCAAATGATCAACTAGAAGTCAAGTTATTGTTGTTCTTAAAACATGGATAGGCGAGAACACTTCTTTCAGGTAGTGTAAAAATGAAAATTTAGTCATTTATTTACTCATCTTAGAATTGTTCCAGTGCCCTTCTTTCCCTTTTAGGTCTTTTTTATGGTCCAGAACAGTATATTGCAAGTTTATTATATCTGCAAGTATTATATTCAGTTAAGGTCAGAATTATTAACCCCCCTGAATTATTAGCCCCCCTGTTTATTTTTTCCCCAATTTCTGTTTAATGGAGAGATCTTTTCAACACATTCCTAAACATAATAGTTTTAATAACTCATTTCTAATAACTGATTTATTTTATCTTTGCCATGATGACAGTAAATAATATTTTACTGGATATTTTTCAAGACTTAAAGTGACATTTAAAGGCTTAACTAGGTTAATTAGGTTAACTAGGCAGGTTAGGGTAATTAGGAAAGTTATTGTATAACGATGGTTTGTTCTGTAGACTATCGAAAAAATATAGCTTAAAGGGCATCATAATTTTGACCTTAAAATGTTTATCAAAAAATTAATAACTGCTTTCATTCTAGCCGAAATAAAACAAATAAGACTTTCTCCAGAAGAAAAAATATTATCAAACATACTGTGAAAATTTCCTTGCTCTGTTAAACATATATTAGGAAATATATTAATAATAAAAAAGTTATTCAAAGGGGGGCGACGCAGTGGCACAGTAGGTAGTGCTGTCGCCTCACAGCAAGAAGGTCACTGGTTCAAGCCTCGGCTGGGTCGGTAGGCGTTTCTGTGTGGAGTTTGCATGTTCTCCATGCGTTCACGTGGGTTTCCTTCGGGTGCTCCGGTTTCCCCCACAGTCCAAAAACATGCAGTACAGGTGAATTGGGTAAGCTAAATTGTCCGTAGTGTATGAGTGTGTATGGATGTTTCCCAGAGATGGGTTACGGCTGAAAGGGCATCCACTGCGTAAAACATGTGCTGGATAAGTTGGCGGTTCATTCTGCTGTGGCGACCCTGGATTAATAGGGAGTAAGCCGAAAAAGAAAATGAATGAATGAATAATTCAAATGAAAATTAATAATTCTGACTTCAACTGTATTTAATCAAATATTTAACAAATGCCCATTTGCACACAAAGACTAGCGGTCAAAGTCTGTATTTTTGTTAAATAATACATTACATTTTGGGACCATTATATACAGTATTTTATATTTTATTATACACTGATTATGATACACTGTCAATACATGGAGAAGCATGAGCAGGACTTTGTTTCAGCTTTTGTGGTCAAAAATAAATAAAGGATATGATTAAATGGTTTGAAAACCCTATATAACAGATATTACTTCAAATGAATATTAAAATAAAAAAATAAAATAAAAAACTAATAACAAGCTTCAGATTTTAGAGTATCGTGATGGCTAATCAACTGGCTAATAACAGCAAAATTCTGTGTAAAAAAAAATAAAAAATGTATATATGTATATATGTATATATATGTACGTACATACGTACATACGTACATACATACATACATACATACATACATACATACATACATACATACATATATATATATATATATATATATATATATATATATATATATATATATATATATATATATATATATATATATATTATGTGACCCTTATATAAAAATTAAATGACAGCAGTCGACAGAACCAAACCAGTGTCAATGTAGTGTCAAATTCTGGAATTAGCTGGAATTGCAAAACATGCTCCAATATTTCTAGGGCACATTGAAGTGGTTCAAATAATCTCAGCAGGGCAGAAGCAGGACTGAACCCTCAGCAAATGGAAAAATGAAAAAGACCTGTAAAATCATCAGCATCACCTCCATCAAACTCATCTAAATTTCATTAAATATAAAGCCCTCATTTGTCAATCAAATCTCCAAAGTCACATTCCTTAAACACACTAGTGCTTCAGTATAATGACCAAACTCAACCAAACATCACTCAAACTGACCTCAATTACTGGAGTTATTAATACAACTTGAAAACTACAACTTAAGCAATGAATGGAATACAAAAATGTTATTAAAAGTAACAAAGGTATATTTATAGAATCAATTAATGTCCATTCATGTTTTTAGCAGCAGAATTTAAGTACATTTTAGACATCGATTTTATTAAAAGCCTGTATTATAATGTGTTAATCAAGCTGAATCGTATTGCAAGCAAAGTTTAGAGTATGACAAATTTAAAAATATTAAGAATTATAAAACTATTTGTTTGATGTTGACTTTATATCTAAAGATACACTATATTTCATTTTTTAAAATTAAAATATGTACAGTTGAAGTCAGAATATTAGCCCCCTTTTGAATTTTTTTCCTTTTTTATATATTTCCCAAATGATGTTTAACAGAGCAAGGACATTTTCACAGTTTGTCTGATAATATTTTTTCTTCTGGAATAACAGATTTATTTCAGCTAGAATAAAAGCAGTTTTTAATTTTTTAAAACTCATTTTAAGGTTAAAATTATTAGCCCCTTTAAGCTATATATTTTTTTCGATAGTCTACAGAACAAACCATCATTATACTATAGCTTGCCTAATTACCCTAACCTGCCTAGTTAACATAATTAACCTAGTTAAGCCTTTAAATGTCACTTTAAGCTGTATAGAAGTGTCTTGAAAAATATCCAGTAAAATATTATTTACTGTCATCATGGCAAAGATAAAATAAATTAGTTATTAGAAATGAATTATTAAAATATTGTGTTTAGAAATGTGTTGAAAATAAACAGGGGCTAATAATTCAGGGGGCCTAATAATTCTGACTTCAACTGTATATGTTGACTCATTCCAGAATAGCAAAATTGAAATGGTACATTTCAGGCATTTTCTATTAGTTTTTCTTAATCTGAAAACTGCTAAACAACAAATACTGTAAATTAGAGTAAAATAATGCAACATGCTTAATGATAGGGACCATTTCATTCTGTTATTAATTGTTTAATAACAATATTGTTTAACCACTAAAAGTGAACATTTACCACCATTTTGTGCTTAAGCTCAAGATGTAGTCCTTAAACTAGAGACCGCATGTCATGTCTAAAACTGAATTTAATGTATTTTCATCATATTACTTTAATTTAACAAGTGAATGAGAAATTCACTGAAATCACAGTAACAGAGTTAGAAATAATTAACCTACTGTTGGTGTAATACTTTATACAAATTAATGAAAGAATAAGTGACATGCATGCCTTCCAGAGTTTTCCACCAGAGGAAGTGACATTGCAAGTTACATGCTATTCTATCATGAATTTTTCCTTCGAATTAGTCTCTATTTCAGTGGTCGCCACAGCAGAATCAACCCATATGTTTTACACAGCAGATGCGTTTCTAGCTGCAACACACACATGCACTATGGCCAATTTAGTTTATTAATTTATAATTTATAATTCACTTATAACGCATGTCTTTGGACTCTAGGGGAAATCGTTGCACCCAAATGAAACCCACGCAAACACAGGGAGAACATGCAAATTGCACACAGAAATGCCAACTGGCCCAGCCAGAACTCAAACCTATGACCTTCGCGCTGAGAGATGAGTCTGTGCTAACCACTGAGCCATCGTGCCGCCCACTATTCTATCAGTGCTATCTACATATATATATATATCTAAAATATATATAAACACAAACAATACAAAGATAAAAATGAAACATAATCCAATCACTTTCTGTAGAGCATCATGGGTAATGCAGTTTTTCCTTTATTACACACAAATTTGGTTTAAAAAAAATGTTTAAAACGAATGTGAACAGATGGCTTCAAAAAAACAAATACAATCAATTAACAACCCCCGAGCTCACAATAGGTGAATAAACAGAGTTTTTCTCTGTTCCAAACAATGCAAAAGATGCTTATATTATTTAGATTTTTTGTCTTGTTTCTAGTTCAAATATCTACAAACTCTTAAATCAAGAAGTATTTTCTAGACAAATAAAACATTGTTAAAATTATTATGTAAAATTGAGTTTTTCCTTGAAACAAGCAAAATAATCTGCAAATAGGGTAAGCAAAATAAGATAAAACAAGATTACTTTGTTTACCCTGTTACCCCCATTATTTTGCCTTATTTTGGCATATTATTTCTTAAAACAAGACAATGTTTTTTGTTGTTTAGAAAATGCTTCTTGATGTAAAAATATTTAGATATTTGGACAAGAAACAAGACCAAAACATCTAAGTAAGAAGAGCATTTTTGCAGTAAAGCTTTGTAAAATACTCAATTCTGATTGGTTGAGTATTTTTATAAACGTACTGTGATATATGTTTGAGTTCATGCTATCTCTCTCTCTCGCTCTCTCTCTCTCTCTCTCTCTCTCTCTTTCTCTCTCTCTCTCTCTCTCTCTCTCTCTCTCTCTCTCTCTCTCTCTCTCTCTCTCTCTCTCTCTCTGTCTCTCTCTCTCTCTCTCTCTCTCTCTCTCTTAATATAACAAAAAAAAAAAACAAGTCCTTACAAAACACTCAGTGACAGCAAGTCGGTGTATAGTTGAACTGATATACTGCTCTGTTCCTTGTAAAATCCTTAATATATTAAATCATGTTAATTAGCTGCAGTGATCTTTTAACCTCGAGAGAGAGACAATGACACAATGAGAAAGACCTCTGATCCGTGTCTGGACTGGATTGTGTCTTTTTACTGGTACATGCTGTGGGCCAGTAGGTTATACATCGATAGGACCACTGATAGGACCAATTATGGTGCATGAGAGCGTCTGCTGTGTGTAGGTGTGTGAGAGCGAGCATCTCTACTGAGGGTGTGTGTGTAGCTGTGTGTGGGAGGGAAGGTGATGCTGCCATCTGGTCGAGGGCAGCAGCTAAAATATCTAAATTCACTGCTTTCTCACTTATAGAAAACCACCTATATTTATTTATAAATAAAACAATATTTAAAAAAATAATAAGTAGGTGAGAACTAGGAGGAGAACAACAATCTGCCTACAAATGTGATTCTTTTTGTTCTTCTCTGTGCACATTAAAGAGACTGCATTCACTGTGCTATCACTTTCATAAACTCCTGTTTTAGAGCAAAACGATGGCCAATCCCCCCCCCCCCATTTCTCCCTGTTTCTGCCTCACGTTTAATAGCGTGCAATCCCATGATGCACATTTTCCGAATCCTAATCACCTTCACCTTTCAAGAGAATTATTATGTGGCAGTTAGGAGATAAGGATGACATTTACATTAGATAATTACTCCTACAAGAAATCATTATCTACAGGTAAGTTAAATGATCCTGTTACTTTTGATAATCATTATTAAAAGCCATTTTTTATTATACATAAATGCTAATGAAGGCACCCCAAGATACCACCCAGACATAATCAGTCATTAATTATGGTCAGCACGAATAGGTTACATGAGATATGTCAAAAATAGTCATGTTTTATATTTATGGTGCACTAGCTGCCATGATCTCAGTGTAAAATGTAAATGTTTCCATTTCATTGCGATTTTAGCCATGATTTCATATAATATTATGCGCATTAAAGTGTGTGAATGATAAGTTGTATTATTTTGCTAGCACTGATTGTTATTATTTTATTTACTTTAGAGGTTTTTAACCTTTTTTAATGGGATAGAAGAGTGGAGGTTACAGACAGGAAGTTGGTAGCATTGGGAGCAGAGCGAGGGGAAGGGTCGGCAAAGGACCTCGAGCCGGGAATCAAACTCAGGCCACTGTGAGCACCTCGGCGTTAGGCTATTGGCACCGACACAGATTATTTAGGTGAACAATTAATTAGTGCAAGTTAATCTCTTATAGAAAAAGTTTGAGTTTAGTAAACTTTACATGAAGGCTGATCATTTACTTTCGCGTTTGGAGTGGCGGTTCTTCTCTGCTCTGTTTTTAGCAGTTTGATGACTTCAGCCACATTATTCATAACACATTATTCATAAGCTCGTTTTAATGTGCTATGATTAAAAGATGAAAAAAAAAGAAAGTCCCACCCCCCTACTCAATATTCCATTTCAGTAGGAAGTACATCATCATACTGAAATAAAAGTCAGAGTAACTTCTGGATTAACTTTAAGGGCTCTATTTTAATGATCTAGATGCAAAGTCTAAAGTGCATGGCACAAACGCAGTAAGTACGTGTACGAATCATCTTTTTTCATTTTAAGGATGAAAAATACGCTCTGCGCCATGGCGCATGGTCTAATAGGGTTGTGCTTATTCTCTAAATGCATTATGGGTGTGTTTTGAGCATGACGTGCATTAAACCAATCAGAGTCTCATCTCACATTCCCTTTAAGAGTCAGTTGCGCTGTGCCATGGCACATTTGCTATTTACATGGCGGACTTTGTAAGTGGAAAAACTGAATGATTCACGAGCAAGAAAACAGTTAAACAGACCATCTGCAATGCGAGGATAAAGAATGAACCTACTCCATTCGGCCTCTTTACTTTCTCTTTACTTTACTCCTTTATTTTTGTGGATAAGGAAACAGTGTTGTACGTACTCCACTGAAGACATCCATATGCCCACATATTCAATTTAGTTTGTTAAGGGCAAAAATTCAAAACTATTTCTAAATTCAATTCTAATGTCCAGCAAATGAATAAATGAGCAATAATAAGGAAGAGTTGTCAAAAAACTGAGTTATATTCAAACACACATCCTATTCTTATTCCCCATATGGTCCAAAACCTGACAGGTGGACAAATCTAATTTTTGTATAATTTTAATCCTTTTTTTTTATTATTTGTAATATATTTGTGCATTGCTATATATCCTGTTTGTATTAAGCAATGTGTAAGCATTTGGACGCATAGGCACAGAACAAACCTGCTCAGCGCTGGACTTTAGACCACTTTTTAGTGTGTCTATTTCAGTTCTTCAAATTAGCAATGCGCCAAAACACACCAGAACACCCATGAGTCCACAAAGGGGTGCAAATGGATTTGCTATTAAAACAACACGGTACATGCACACAACATGATTCAACATTAACATTTGAAAGGAAATCTACAACCAACTATAAATATCACCATGAACATATTTCACACAACTTCACATTTCTGTTCAGCTGTCAGATAGAACTCAACCCCAGCAGTGTCACATTTTGTACAAGTACTATTAATGCTTAAAATCAGAAATATAATGAGTGCTTGAGTGAGTGCCTGCATATTAATGATGTGGCATTTGGGTATAGACAGCAAGGAAACTCTATCAGAATGAGTGCATATTTCTCAGCTCTTAAACGGCTAGATTAGAATGAGGCGCATACTGGAAATACATCGCAGTCAAGCAGAGATTGGCCAAGAGTCCTGTTTGTGGAGGAGTGTGTTTGCTGTGAGCGGACCTTGTGGAGAGCTGACCCTCTCACTCCATGCCCACCAACACAGAGCACAACCACCTACTCATTCATATCGCTCTCACAGTCACATACACACCTACATACTTCATCACACCATCATGTCACTCCTCCTCTTCAGTCCAAAGAGTCTGTCTTTACTACTGGTAACAATCTGTTTCTCACCCACTGCCATACTGGACACCCTTGTCCTATGCACAACCTCCTATATAAGTCACCCTTGTGATTTTTGTTTCCATTTTAATCTTAATATGCTATTCTTAAGGTAGTCTACTATAAGATAGTGTGCTCCAAAGCAGTGTCAAACTTTACATTTAGAGAATCTCTGTTCTAGAGATGTGTTACCACAGAGCCATCATATGCAAACTACAAAACATTTCAGACATATTTGAATTCATTACGAGGAGAAAAAGTCTCACAGACTCAGATTCAGTTTTATTACTATTAGATCATACTCAGTATTATTAGTACAGTCAGTGGTGGATTTAGCATGGGCAATATGGGCGATCGCCCAAGGCGGCATCTTGCTGGGGGCAGCACAGGGAGACGGTGCAAAAAAAGTGCCCCAGTAAAGGCTTTGAGATACGATTTACTTTATGCAAATATTAATTTAGATTAATCCCAGAATAAAGACGTTAGGGGCCTCTCACATTTGTTGTCTTTTCCACGCGCAAGTTTGCTACACTATGTGCAACCGAAACAAAACTCGTGAAACCAAACTGACGCATGCGTGTAGAGAACAATTCCCACGCACCTCACGTGCTGCTCCTGGCACACTGATGCACACTGATAAAACCACTCATGCGCTGTGAAACCAGAGTAACAGCCTTTTGTGCAGAGATGTCGGCATGCAGTGAGTGTTGCAAGTCAACAAAACTAAAGTTATATTAATAAATAGGTTGTTTTACAAGTTATATATAATATGAGTTATATAAGTTATGTACTGTATTTAATATGATGATCATCTTATTTTGACTAAGCATGGCTATGAAACAGAAAGGAGAGATGATGAGTGAGGAAGGTAAGACTTAACATCAATTTTCAGTCATAAGTCGGGTCCAAGACAACAAATAATTCTATAAAACATATATTTATTGTGTTCTATAGATTTTGTCATAGATTGTCATATTCACGCAAAAGATTTCTTAATCTTTTTGTTTTTCTTAATGTGTCTACATTGTTTTCCAGTTATAGTTAGGATTTCTGTTATTTATTTAAAACAATAATTGTATAATAATAATTTTATTTATTTTTAATAACTATAAATAAAGTGTCAATAAAGGTTGTAATTTGGTATATGGGGTGGTTCGTCCAGGGTGCCATTTAAACTAGAATGGCCACTGAGTACAGTATTATTACTACACTTACCATGCTCAAAACTCTGGACAAGCTTTGATGTAAATGAAAAGCATTAAAAATAAATAAATAAAAAATTAGCACATACTCTTTATTTAATCCTTTATTTTATCTAAATGATTTTTGAAAAAATAATTGATCCAGGGGCTCAATAATTAGCGCTGTCGCCTCACAGCAAGAAGCTTGCTGGTTCAAGTCCCAGCTGGGTTTTCTCCGGGTGCTCCAGTTTCCTCCTCAATTCAAAGATATGCGATATAGTTGAATTGAATTAACTAAATTGGCCATACTGTATGAGTGTGTGCATGTGAATACGTGTGTATGAGTGTTTCCCAGTACTGGGTTGCAGCTGGAGGGGCATCCACTGCGTAAAACATGTGCCGGATTAGTTGACTGTTTCGCTGTTGTGATCTCAGAAATGGAGACTTAGCTTAAGGAAAATGAATGAATGAAGGAATTTTGATCCATATAATATGTTTTCGGATATTGTCAACTGTGCAACATATGTCTAATTTTTGGTTCACATATTAGATGGCCAAGTAATTTGGTACGTTGCATTCAATCAAAGATTCAGTGTGACATATTTTTACACAATGAGTGACACAATACAATTAAACATTACTCTAAAGCTCAAAACTCTGGCCAAGCTTTGATGTAAATGAAAAGCATAAAAATAAATAAATTAATAAGTATGCTAGAAACAATTAATGTATGCTAGTCCAGTAGTTGTCAATGTCCCTTTGTAAAGAAACTCTATTGTTGTTTTGGTTGTCAGATACACATGCCTATCGACTGAATCAGTACCGTGCATGTGCAAAACATCACCATTTTCACAACAGCTTATAACAGCCTAAAACTAAAAAAATGGAGCGATGCAATGTATAAGAAAGTTTTACGTGTCCACAAATCATAGCTTCATAATACTCTGATTGAAGCACTGAAGACGTGTTTCAGTATCTTTATGGAATTTGAATTAGCCAGATCCGTTTCTGTCTATAGAGGATCAGGGAGCTCTCAGATTTCATCTAAAATATCTTCATTTGTATTCTGAAGATGAACAAAGGTCTCAGGGGTTGACATGAGTGTGAGTTATAATTATTAACAAAATTTTTATTTCTGGCTGAACTAACCCTTTAGAACTGGAATAAGTGACTCTAGACGGTTAATTATTTTGGCTCAAATTTCATCCACAACACAACTCAGGAGGAAAATAGGCTACTCTTGTTGTTTAGATAGCTCACTTACTCCTAGCTTGAATTAACCACTTCAACACTTAAGTAAAAAAAAATATGTAATGAGGCATCTACCTTGTTGGTTAATTTTTTTCAGATCATAATCCACTCACATTTATAAAGTCACTGTGAAGTCCCAACCAACAACTTATCCTCTAGGCATTGTTGCTGCAGCCTTACAGCCTAGGCATTCGGCATATTTGAGAGTGAGATAATGTCATGGCAGATGCTTTATCCTGTTCCCCGATTGACAGATGAGTTAATGTTTTTTGTGAATGTTTTTTCCCATGACCTTGACTTTTTGTTTAGTGTTTTTTAAGGTGCCTGAATGGTACTGAACTATGAGGTTGGGTAAGGGATGAGATGTAGGGGGTAAGTATTATTATTATTATTATTATTATTATTATTATTATTAATGTTTGTTGCAGAGTCCCTTTCTGGGGCCTCTGTTTTAAGAGGGGGGAGGAGGGGGGTTGCTCATGATACTGTCTAATGTTATCCACTAGATAGAGGTGTTCTGTTCTAGAGTGTTTTGAAAGGTGCAGTGTTTTGCCATGATTGCATTTGGACCAGGTGCGGGACACTGTAAAAAAGTGTAGGGTTCCCACACAATTCATGTGGATTGAACATTAAAAAATTAAGTCCCCCCCCAAAATTCTTCAGAATTGTGTTGTTTAAGCTAATTTTAAGTAAGTAGAACAAGCAGCAAAAAATGTTTTTGAGTGGGTGCTGCTTGTGATGCGTGTTTGGATAAAAACCAAGAGAATTGGACTGTGGGCGTTCGTCCTTTCCTCTTCAGTTTTGAAGATTTTTTTTTTCTAATTTTGGTATCATTTCAATTCATTTTTGATTAAATCTATTTAAATTGATTTGATTTCCTGGTTTGGATCTTTATTTGGTTTTGTTACTTCACTCTTGAGCCAGGAGGTTGTAACACAAATTAAGTGTTAATTTCAGAGTACATCATTCTGTGTGTGTGCGTGTGTGTGTGTGTGCGTGTGTGTGTGTGAGAGAGAGAGAGAGAGAGAGAGAGAGAGAGAGAGAGCAAGGACTGATAACTGAGCTTCAGAGCAGTGCTCATTAATGTTCATGACCATTCCAAATATGGTCAATAAGGACTGTCTGATTCTAGGGGTCTTTCAATGGACAATAAATGAGCATAAAATAACAGTTAAAATATTTTGAACTTACCAAAGAAACATAAAAATATCAGACAACATTGTAACTTATTGAATCAATGCAGTATATGGCGCCTAAAATGGACTGACTGCCTTATAAGACACATTTTTACTCATTCAGGATTTGCCCTCGTGACTTCAAAACTCCCATCACCCCAGGAGAGTTAAAGCTATGCGGGGTTGTCTAACCAGGTGTTGAAGTTTTAGAATGAGTGCTCGTTGTTCGCTGCTTAACATTGGGAAAGAAGGCAGATGGTCTATAATGAACACTTCTGTCAGGAGGAGGAGGAGAAAGCTAGAAGAGGGCTTAATAAAAGAGAGCAAGGATGTCGTTAGGATAACAATAATGATGCTGCCCCTTTCTGCCAATGACATTTGTGGCATTTAAAGAAAGAGATGTGGAAGAGAGAGTGAAAGGCAGAAAAAAATGGAAAACAACAGAAATGTCGGTTCTCTTGGAGCAAGCCTGCCTATCACTTTATAGAACGAGTGGATCATTATAAAAATGTAACTGGCTTTTTTTCCTACACAGGGCAATTAAAAAGCTTTCTCTGTCGTATATTTATGATAATTCATTTATTTTTGTCTACAGCTGAAAGCTAGGCACAGTTGTGCAGATGAAAGGTATTGTACATGGAAAATTGGGTTTTGTGAAAGTGGGTCTATCTGACAAGCCATATCCACAGCAATTACCGAGGAGCATTTTCAAACCTTTCAAAGGAGCTTAGAAAGTGGTGCGATGTGAAATTCCCAAAAGCTGAGTTCTGATCAAAGTTTAGAGCTCAGGCAGTATGTTTCTGTTTTTGATGAAAACAAACACTTCCTGTGGAGTGCGTTACATATTTTGAGTAACGAGTAAAGTGATATGCTACTTGTTAGATTTATTATCATAATACTTTTTAAAATAATTAACACAAACCTTTGTAAATCCAGTATTAAAGCCATGAAAAAGCACCTTCTATGTCACTGCATACAAAAAAAAAAAAAAAAAAAAAAAAAAAAAAATATATATATATATATATATATATATATATATATATATATATATATATATATATATATATATATATACATATGTATGTATGATGTCATGAAAGCTGAAACATACTGTAATCAAAATTCAAGTTAGTAAATGATTACTCAAACTAAGATCATTTAGATTTGTGACCCTTGATCCCAAAACTAGTCATAAGTGTCTTTTTTAATATTATTGAGAATTATACATTATCATAGCTATCTTATTATCTGAATAAATGTGTTTTCCATTGATGTATAGTTTGTTAGGATAAGACCCTCTTTGGCTACAACTCTTTGGATACAACTTGTCATGATCCGGTAGATGACTGGTAAACATGCACCATCACCCGGATTACAATTCTGTCACAACAAACTACAAATCCCGTAATGAACCTCACACACCTGTTCTGTAATGGCCAATGATTACACACACACAGCTGGGAGCTGATTAAAGACAGATTACACAGACTATATATATATACACTGATCACGTTCCCACAGTTTACTGAGTCTAGTTGATACTGCTGTAACACTACGAAGCAGTTCCTGTGTTTAGTCGTTCCGTGACACTTGCATAGTGGTGGGCTAGCGATGCTTCATGAAACACTGAAACAGTCGAAGCAAATGTGTCGAAGCTTCGCTATGTTTTGAAACATGTCTGTACAGTGACACCTAGTGGTCATTTTATAAACAGTTAAGAAAATTTACAAATTATAGTCCACGTTGCCGAATTGAGTTTTCATGTGATTTAGTGGAGCAGTGCGAGTTCCAGATTAGCATGCAGAAATAATAGCTTCGAATCCAGGGAGATGCAGCTTTAGATGGTAGTTTTTAAATGCTTTGTTCTTGTATCGATTTTTGTTTTAACATTGGTCTGGCATCTAAATGAAATTTGTGAATAAATATATCTTGTTTTGGTCATGAAAAGTATAACATTAATAAAGACATCAAGTCACAATTTGTACAAGCTGGGATTCGAACTCGGGACACTTGTGTACTGCATTGCATGGTCCACTAGGCTACACAAGTTTTTTCTCGACCCTGTTGGTCAAACGCAGATTCGCCAGGTCTCAAACGCTTCAGAAATGACCAATGCTTTGAATTGCTTTAGTCACATGACCTGGTGTTTTGAACTGCTTTAGTCACGTGACCTGGGTGTTTCAAATCACTTTAATCAGGTGACCTGGGTTTTTCGGATCATGCTTCGGTGCAGTGTTTCAAAACATAATCTCTACTTAATCCCTTATTTTCTCGGAATGATTTTTGTCATAAAAGCAAAAAAATAACAATTTTGATCCATACAATTTTTTTTGGATATTGCCAACTGTGCAACATATGAATGATTTTGGACTCATATGAGATGGCCAAGTAAGTTGTTACAATGCATTCAATCAAAGATTTAATGTGACAATTTTACACAACGAGCAACCCAATACAGTTAAACATTACTCTAAAAAGAAACACTCATCCCAAATCTTAAATCCACATAAGCAACCAGTTGTTTTAAGAGGAGGACTGGTTAACCTTCTCAGAGCTAATTCCTAATGATTTCCTCTAAGCGTAACAACAAGTGTCACCTCAGTCTGACCTTTTCAGTTTTTATCAGCGCTAACATAATCACAGTGATGCTAATCAAGATAATGAGGTGTTAACATTAAAGCTAACACACACGCTGCCCTTTTCTTCCACATACACAATCTAAAAAAATACAGCAGATGCATGTGGAGAATCAAGCTGTTCATAAAAGTTGCCGGAAAAAGCTCAACATCTGACTCACTAGCAAAACATCCGTTAAACCACTTTCTTTAAGGTTTACCATCTTTGATGCTCTATTTGCTGCTTTCCTCATGTAAGATAAAACACTTAGCAGTTTATTTTTTTCTCTTTGATTGGCAGCGGAAGATTCATTAGAGCTGGATGTTCGTTCCCTTCAAACACACCTTGCTAATTAGGCCTAAACTGAAAGAAAACATTTCCACACACTCCTTCCTGAGAATATAACAAGAATAAACATCAGTGAAGCGAGACTCGTTCAAGCTAAATTTGGCTCTGCTTGAGAAGTACGACCGAACGTCAATAAACAACGGTACCAAAAGAAACCACAATAGACGCAGGTTACAAATAGCACAAAGGTCTCCATGGAGATTGAGTTTTTAACCCAGGTTGAAGGTAAAGAGCGTAAACATGAAAGTCATACACAGCTGCTGTGTTTTTTTCTCCTGATATCTCCACAGGGGAGCACCTCTTGATTTGTGGCACACAGGGTTTCATTAAAGAGATTAGTTCATTTCTGAGTCCCCAGCACTTCTGAATATTCCAGTTCCGTGATCAGATAGCACAGCAATCACAATTACAATTAGTTTAATTAATCCTAAAGACTCTATTCTTTTGATAAACTGTGAATCTTTGTTCAGAACTATACTTTGCTTGTATGGTTTGATACTGATTGACAGATCACAGTGATTGGAAAACATCTGATCTACTAGACGCCATGACTTTAAAACAAAAGCTAATGGTGCATGTTCATTTATTTCCACAATATTTTGGGGTTATATGAAAGCTTTAATAATTCTTTTGGCATTCCTCCTCCCAGCGGCAGATTTAGGCATGGGTATTATGGCCGATTGCCCAGGTCGGCATCTTGCTGGGGTGGCACGGGGAGATGGTGCTAAACAAAAAAAGGTCCCGTAGTAAAAGCATTGAGAAACAATTTACTTTATGCAGGTGTATTATCTTAGAGTGGCAATCCCAGAATAAAGACGTTAGAGGTCATTCACATTTGGCGTCTTTTGCACGCGCAAGTTTGTTATGCTCTATGTGCAACCGAAACAATGCTGGTGAAAGCAAACTCACGCATGTGTGCAGAAAGCCATTTCCGCGCGCCTCACACACGCTCCTGTGTGAATCCCAGTTGTTTGAATGCACACCGATAAAATACCAGTCGCTCTTGCGCCGTGAAACCGGAGTAACATCCTTTCATGCAGAGGTGTCGCATGAGTTTTGCAAATCGACAAAACTAAAGTTTATGTAATATGATGATGATGTTACTTTCACTAAGCATGGCTATAAAGCAGAAAGGATGGATAAAGAGGCATAACATAAGACCTCATAACATTAATTCTCTGCCATGATTCGGGTTTAAGACAATAGATAATTCTTCATTCATTCATTGTCTTTTCGCCTATATATATATAAAACCCTATATTCATTTCTGGAGATTGCAAAATACATCCCAGGAGGTACGTTTTTTTTTTTTGCAGATTTGTTTTCACGAATCCACCAGAGGCCGCTGTCGACTGACTGACTGACTGAATGACTGACCGACCAATCGATCCCCCACCCACCCTCTTACCTAAACCCAACCAACAGCGTTTTCAAAAGCAATCCAGAAAAAAAAGCCCTCATGGCTGCCTGATTTTTAGGTAACACTTTAATTTGATGGTCCATTTGAGTATTAGTAGACTGTCTGCTTAATATCTGTGATACTGCTGCTTAACAGACATTTAACTGACTATAAGAAACTTTGCAAGTACATGTCAACTTACACTAACCCTAACCCCAACCTAACAGTTATAACACTTATAATCTTATAACACTTAACACTTATAATCTAATGAGAATTAGTTGACATGTAGATGCAATGTAGCTTAAATTCAACAAACAGACAATCAAAATAAAGTGTGACTGATTTTTTACATTTTCAGATCCTACCACATTCTCACCCTGTTATTTACTTGTTCATGAAAGCCTATCAATATAGCAGATTTCTATTAATTACCATAGAAATTTAGCAAAAAACGGAATAATATTAAATGAGCCATTTTAAGACCAAATAGGGGGTATTATTTGATTTCTTTCCCAAGAGTTTACCTTAATTCAAGACATAACTGACTGTGTTTTAAGTGAAACATAGAAAGACATTCATTTTTCTGTATTGTTGTCCATTCAAGTGCATAACCAAATTGTCAAAACTTAGCTTTTTCTCAGATCATGTGCAAGAAGACACCTTTTATCAAGAATGTCCTACAAAACTGTAACCCTACATAATTCGACTGATTCAGAAGACCTGTTCTTGGAATAAGCATTCATAAGGTACCTTTATGGCACACTGCACAATGGACAAGGATTTAACAGTAACTAAAAGAATGAAAAGTGTTAACAATGGCAACATAGTGAATATACGCAACATTTGTAGACAGGTTTAATGAATAATAATTAATTACCAAATTAAGAAAATTTGACTTAATTTTATTTAGTCAATATTATGAATTTCTACAAAGATAATTTGGCTATTGAGATTTAGATGCATCTGCAATTCATTAACATGAAAGGCATGGGAGTGGATCCAGATCCTACTTTATTTATTTTCAGTGTGGTAGAAAATTAAATGAGAAATTAAAAAGAGTACATACCTTTACAACATTGCATAATTAGACAAATTAGGAGGCAGAAACAGTCATCTAAAGAAAGTAGTACAGTTCTGCTTACAAATTAAAGTGTACAATTAACATGAATTTAGTCTACTGCCCCTGCTGGTAGATGCTCTAATTGCATTTCTGGACCCTACCCTGCCCCATACTAATACACTTAGTATGTGTATAATTATTGCAAAAATATTATGCATCCCAAATTGCATACTGTTGCACTCTCCTATGCCATTTTGTATGCATAGTCCAGTCACACTAAAAATTCTAAAAAGATAATGTGTACTTTAAATACAATGAGGTTGCTTTTATTTAACCGTTAAAAATAAGTGTGGAATGTTGAACACATCTTGCAATGCTTACGAAGCGTAAGGTAAGGAGCTATTGGCCACTGAGGTTAGATTTCTTTATTTATGTTGGTGATTACAGTTATACGCATGATAGGTTCTATTTGGTAGTTGTCATTTATTTCACTAATTTGGCAACTGTTAAACCTTGCCTGCATGGTTTGAATTTCTATTTAGTAAAACAACATTAATGTTCCATTTGGGATCACATTAAACTCCACATGACACTACACTATAAATGCAAAAGTGTAGACTGTGTCAGTTGGGGTACAACTATACACTTAACTATTATATTTTTTATAAATATATTTTATTTGAAGCCCTTCTTATTTTTGTAAGGGTTTTTCCTGGCTTGAGAGACATTCTTGTAATCAACAGTTAGGTAACAAAGCAATGTTATGTTTCTTAGGCCATCAATATTACATGCTATACAGTGTTTTGTTCCATTTAACCACTGATGAGCTGTGCATTTTTTCTGGTGCGAATACCGTTTCTATGGTCTGGTGAAGAAATATCAGATTGCTGGAGAGCTTTGCTTTTCATCATGCACAAAATCTTATTAGATTTGTAATTTTCTTGTGCTTAAACAACTGACTAATTGCTACCTACTTGTTTGTCATTAAGCAGATATTTCTTACCCTCAGCAGCTTACTGTCCCCTAATTGCAACTTAACTCAGGGTTGAACACTACGCTTGAGGGCACAATTGTGTCTGATCTTAGTAACCGTACATTTCAAGGGTGAGCCCTTCATGGGATTGAACATTGGCTATAGGAAACCTTAAAACCCACTGTAACCAAATCCAATCATGTTATAATTAATGTATAACTTGAAGAAGAAAAAAAACAACTAATTAGTTGTTTCCTAGATATGAACATGAATATCTACTGTATCTATATGCAAATCTATATGACATATTCAAATCTGGGACATGTAGGACACACATTAAATGATAAAGTGATTGCAGTGGCTTTGATGTCTTTTCAGACACTGCACAGAGAGAATCAATGAGCCACCGAAGAACATGATGGAAAAATTGCTGCCAAAATAGAGGGAAGCTGAAATAGAAAAGACTCTATTCTATCAGTAACAATGTGAATTTCATTAAAAATTTGGATATGGTGAGTTACAGTATAATAATGAAAGAGCAAAAATGTCCTGTGGGAGACAAATGAATCAGACAACCCAGTTAATTCAAACTATTTCACTCAGTAACTAATTCGAGGCATAAAGTACTCAGGGGAGTGAGATGTCAAATCAATATTAAAATAAATAAATAAATAAAATAAAAAATATTGAGTGATTTATTAAACTGTTGATTCAGATGCTTTTCAAAAAAGCTGATTCATTTAGAAACAACACAAATATTCAACACAGGCTCGTTCTGAAAACAATCCCCATTTACATTTTTGGAGAGCAAGAATTATGTAGCCATAGCTAAATATGGCTGCATTTCGTCTTTAAAACAAACTATACGAGGCGGTATGACGCTGCCAACAGCTTCTGGTGTTTTTTTTTTTTTTTTTTATCGCTACCAGCTGACCGTTTACCTCCATGTATTCGGCTTTTCTGCTGATACCAGTTTGCCCAGTAACTCGCCATGTACGTAGGTGGACGGAGAGAGGAGTTGACAGTGATGACGGGGTTTGAGTCCAGCCACGAACGGTTCCAGAAAGCAGGTAAAACAAAAACAAAAGGCAAAAACTAATATAAACAAGTAAATAACAGAACGTTGTAGGGTCTGAAAATGTGGTAAAAATCAGGCGAGTGTTTTTTTTTTTTTTCTTCTCTGAATTGCTTTTGAAAACACTGTCAGTTGGGTTTAGGGAAGTGGGTGATCAGGTCAATGGGTGCCTTTGAAAACACTATATGTTAGGTTAACGAAAGTGGGTGAGTGGGGTCAGTCGATCTGTCAGTCAGTCAGTCAGTCAGTCAGTTGACAGTGGCCTCTGGTGGATTTACTTGAGAACAGCAGGCACGAATGGCACTTGCATGAGAAATTTAAGATTTGAAAAAACATTCACTGCGGCCTCTGGTGGATTTTTCCTCTGGTGGAAATAAAACGTACCTCCTAAGACATATTACACGATCTTCAGAAATGTATATAGGGGTATACGTATCAATAATGAGCCTGGGTTGCAAATCATTATGAATTGGTCATGAGATCAATTTCTCACTTTGAATTAAGCTCCACAGTGCTCCTCTGAAATGTGCAAACTTTTGTTAAGAATTATTTTCCTTCTAATTCATTAAATTCTAATGAACCTTATTCTGCCACGTTACAACATAATAATGAAAGAGCAGAAATATCCTATGGGTTCACAGCATAGTCAAATGAATCAGACAAACCAAGTTATTTCAATCAGTAACACATTTTACACATACAGTAATTGTGTGCAACACTCACAAAAAATTAGTGTGTTTTGTGCTGATACTTTGGCTGGTTTAGACCTGACATGGATTAAAGGGCACCTATGATGAAAATCATCTTTTGGAAGCTGTTTGGACAGAACTGTGTGCAGGTTTAGTGTCTACAGTCATATTGGAGTGATAGAAAGAAAATAAGTGTTTTTTTTTAGTTTCCTGTCGTTAAAATAGGATCCAAATTCCTCCCATTTTGAGGCCCACCATAAAGGGACATAGGAGTGCAGATCCCCTCCCACCGAATTGATTGACAACCGCGTATTAACATGTCTCCATATAATTATATCAACAAGATAGGATGTGCGCAAAGCAACTGGGATTAAAAGATGTGTTCAACTCGCTGTGATCATCAATCATCATCAAATGTGATCTAGAATGAGTTTTACAACTTCAAAACGTTTTTAAAACAGTGCATGTGTAACGAATTACAGCGATTTACATCAGCTTTGCTTATCACCACAGCCGCATGTCAGTACAATTATAAAAGAAGACACTTCAATCCCGGTTATTAAGGTGGATATTAACGTGTATCCTGTCACATTTGTGTGCAAAAACAGTGCAAAGGTAAATGTAAAATCTGATTCCTTCATGTCTGTCACTGTGCTGTTTATCTGATGCAGCCGAGGTGAAGATTGAGGCACACTCTGACAGGCACGTGGGAACAGTGGGTGAGGAGAACTAGCATTAAACAGCAAAAACAGCTAATTATCGCTAATAAGCAGAAAATTACAATATTCTGAAAGGTATAATGAATAATCTGATGGGTGTTTTGAGCTGAAACTGTACAGACACATTCTGGAGACACAAAAGACTTATCTTAAATCTTGAAAACGGGGTAAAATAGGTGCCCTTTAATGAATATGACAATAAAAGCACATGTAGGTGGCATCAGCTCCCTGTATTAAAAAGTGATTCATTCAAACAATTCATTAAAAAAAGCTGATTCATTGTTGATGCAAGTGACTATCTTTACGAATTGATCACAGAATCAAAGGCTCATTTGATTGATTTGACAGATCTATGATTCACAAATGTTTTACTGGAGTTTAAAACATTTTTGCTGGCACAAAATAATAGATTTTTGTGTCTAAAATGACTAATAAAACTGATTTGGCTAAATTGTGCATAGACCTTTTTGCATTGACTGACAAACTTAATATCAGCTCTCACAATGTTTAAACAGCTAAAAATTGCCCACCCGAGAGTATCCTATTTGTTATTCACCATATTTCTGTGATTCTCTAACCCTGCACGTTCATGACCACAATGACACAATGGCTAATGGCTCATGAAATGTAGTTTATACGGCATAACAGGCGCTATTCTTTGTTAAACTGTAACATTTCACATCGCCGCAGTCATTCTGCAGCAAAAAAAAAAAAAAAACAATTTGCAAACGCTGGTTGCCCGCTTGAATAAAAGCTGCAATGCATAAAAAATTTATAAGTAGTACTTAAAATGTGTGACCTATATTCTCCGTGCAAATAAATAAATAAGCGTGTCTGGGTGGAGGAGAATTCTTTCCAAACTGGGACACAAGAGAGCCTAATAGCATAATGAGAGAAGGATTTAGATCTTGCACTGTAAAAGCATAATGGCTCCTGATCCTATTTTCCTCTTCTGCTCATCAGCCTTTTTCAGAGAGATTATGTCCAAACACACCTCTTCTCTGAAAAATGAGCCCCCCTGCAAGCAGAGGAATCCCCTTCAGTTTGGATGTCGCATTGCCTTGTATTCTGAGCTCAGGGTTTTAAATTGCCAACTCTTATGGCTTTAGCTGAACTGTATATCAAGCTTTTATCACAGCACTGCTGGAGTCTCTTTGTGTGTCTCCTTTTTCTCTCATCGTTGCTTTCTCTACTCTTCTCATTCTGTATTCATTTCTATAAGAAAACGAAAACCCCAAAATAAAAAGGCTACTAGTGATATTTTGAATGAAAAAATATATATATTCATTAATTGATTTGCTAAATATTTTATTTAACCGTTTGTTAATTTATTATTAAGTAAAATTATTATTATTATTTTAAGGTAAATTTTTTAAGCAGCAATTTGGTAGCTCGAAAAGAAACAGAAGCCATTGCCGGCACATACCGTCCCATAGCGTTTATTTTTTAAAGACGAAATGCAGCCATATGTTGCTCTGGCTACATAATTTGCGCTCTCCAGAAATGTATACGAGGGTTCATTATCACCAAGAGCCTGTGTCGGTTTTATATTTTAAGGAGGATAAGGGATGTAGAATAAGTTCATCAACTTTATAAGTACTAATAAACAGCCACTATCTTAATATTAAGCAGGCAATAAGGCAGTAGTTAATAGTATAAATTGTTTTTAAAATAGTGTTATCATTATCATTATTTATTCATTCATTCATTTTCTTTTCGGCTTAGTCCCTTTATTAATTTAAGGGTCGCCACAGCGGAATGAACTGCCAACTTATCCAGCACGTGATTTACGCAGCGGATGCCCTCCCAGCTGCAACCCATCACTGGTAAACACCCATTCGCACTCATGCACGCACATACACAACAGTCAATTTAGCTTACCCAATTCACCTATAGCGCATGTGTTTGGACTTGTGGGGTAAAACGGAGCACCCGGAGGAAACCCCCACGAACACGGGGAGATTATGCAAATTCCACACAGAAATGCCAACTGACCCGTCCGAGGCTCGAACTAGCGATCTTCTTGCTGTGAGGTGATTGTACTACCCACTGTGTCACCATGTCGCCCCATCATATTAATAATCATAATAATAATAATATTTCTTGAGTATTGTTTGAATAATAAAAAATAAATAAACCCAGTATCATTAAATTGCAATAAAATTATTATGTATGTGTAATCCAGAAATCATTTACCCTCATAAAGTGTTTTATCGGGTTTCTATAAACTATTTTTATGACAGTTTTTAGCATTTTTTTGTACTTGTAAATCCACTGAGCTGTTTAATTTTTCATGTATTCACTCTGTCACAGTAATCGTAGTACAGTCAGAAGACAAAAAAACTCTCTTTAATTTATTTTTTGCAGGTTGATTCTTTCCTACATAAGCCCAAGGAAACGAATGAGCCGCAGAGGAAAATAAAGAAGGGGTACAAAGAGGCAAAGGCAAAACTCATTGGCTTCAACACAAGAGAGCAAACCTATTACCAAAACAGTTGACTTCTGCGAAGGAAATGAGTGACCTTTCGAGCAGACAAACGAGAGGCTTAACACAGCTTAGCATGCTGGCTATTGCAGTTGTAACCTTTTCACTTATCTGGTAACTCAAATGCCATCATCTTGGCAAACTGACATCTGAAATGAAAGTGGAGTGTTTATAGGGCACCAGGTTTAGCGGATGCAGGTCATCGCTTCCTTCTTTCCATTTAATCAAACGCACAGGATCTGTCTCGTACTTGAACATCCGTCATAAAGACATCATCATCCGAGAGGTTTATTGTGAAAGAAATCACCCTCTTCACCCTTCCCCCCTGCACCCAGGCCTTGAGAAGCGTCTCTCACCTTCTGGTTCTTTGCTGATTGCTGGATTCGGTTGCCCTTCACTGGGGAGCCCCTTCACGGGTGAGAGTTTAAATAAGCCTGACAGGAGAAGCCAAAGCTGGATCATGTGGGTGAATGAGCTAATCAATATTTCACATCTCCAGGCGGTGGGCAGATGGACAATGAGTCTAGACAGGCCGGCCTCAAAAGGGACTTCCTCAAAGTCCATCTACAATCGAGGAAAAGAAAATAAAGGATTCCATTACTTTTTTCTTTTGTATATTCACTATTCAGTATAATGCATTATGTAAAATGGATTGAACCTTATTCGTATTGACATGATAAGAAGTGCAGGGAGTTGAAAATAAGTTCATTGCTTCTCTTTAGAAGTGTTGGAGCGCTGAATGATTCAATGGTGTTATTTATCACTCAAGACTTTGGATTAATGCTGGAGAAAATCTATATTTCACTTAAGAAATCTTATAGGAGTAGTCCTCCCAAAAAAATGTTGTCAGCATTTATTCAGCCTTCATGTCATGCCAGTGGAAAACAAAAGACCTCATAAAATGAAAAGTGAATGGTGAGCAAGGGCTGCCAGCCTAGAAATAATGTATGGCAAACAAATATAAAACCATCGTGAATGCCATATTTTGCTCTTGTTTTCAAGCATAAGCTCTCGAGTCTCCTGAACTGTCAAACCCGATAAGCTAATTCAAACTGTTTGAGGAGGTGGATTGCAACAAACCATTTAAGTTTTGAAACAAAATGGTTTGAGTGGTGTAAACTTATACTGTATATTGTCACACATATATAATTTGTGTTAATATCATCAAACTTATAGTATTTGTAACTTAAACATTTTAACTTCAGTTATCGAATCACTATTAGTTCAATTAACTTAAACAAATGAATTCCAAACAAATTCATGGCTACTCAAATGGTTTGGTATTCCTTCAAGTATTAGCGTTAACATTCTATAGCATAACACATTTGATTAGAGTTCTGCTTAATATAATCGGTTTATGAGTAACCATAACTCTTATTCATTGTCAAAGTAACTTTAAAAAAATGTATAAGTTAAACTAACTTATTCCATTTGGTGAATTTCGCTGTTAGGTTTTACAGTGTGCAGTTTGAATTTTCACATTTGAACATGCACATATCCCTGATACATTCATTCATTCTTTCATTTTCTTTTCTGCTTAGTGCCTTTATTAATTCGGGGGTCGCCACAGTGGAATAACTGCCAATTTATCCAGCATGTTTTTACGCAGCGTATGCCCTTCCTGCCGCAACCCATCACTGGGAAATTCCTTATACACAGTGTAAAAAATAAATCCCTAAAATTTACGGTAAAAAACCGGCAGCTGTGGTTGCCAGTACTTTACTGTTAAAAATACGGTACAAACCGTAACAGTAATTTCTCATTTTTACGGTAAACTATTGTATTTTATTAATTTATAGAGGTAATATGTCTGTATTTTAAATTACCAACATCTTCGCATCTTTTGTTACACAGTTAGACACGATAGCACAACTATATGCAGGTGGTTATGAGGAAGTTACATTATGAACAAATGTTCCTCTCAAACAACTTTTCCCACAAGCAGAAAAGCGTAACAATAGATAGAAGGTGCTCAGAGTCATTCACACAGCTACTAAACACCAGTATGGTAACACGCATAAAATTAAAGTCATGCAATAAATATTGTTTATTAACATTAGATGTAACATAAATTTCTAATGTACATAAATGATAGGGAAACAACTAAAAAGATCCATAGTAATGTCAAAAAAAAGCATAAAAAGTGATGTGCCATACAGGGAATTCTGGGAAAGTCAATTTACGGTTATTCGCCGTATTTATTAAGGTTACGGATTTGTACTGTAGCATTTTTACAGTTTTTTACTGTTGAAATCACGGCACGTCTGACTTATCAAAATAGAAATGGCATGAACTACTTGTATCGTAAGCGCTTTTGAAGATAGTTTTATCTTTTATTTTCACATTTCCAATTGTTAAAATGATTCTAATCTGTTAGGAGATAAATACTATGTTAATGAAAATAGGCAATGATTTGGTAAGGTTTTTTAAAGAGTGACATGAAAAGTAATACCAGTGATACTTTTAATTTAATAGTGACACAATTATTATGTTGAAATCTAAAGCTATAGTCATATTTCACCCAAAAAATTTAGTAACTTAAAACATATTCTTCATTAGGCCATCAGATTCATAGAATACAAGTCAATGGTTGCTTTAAAAGTCAGAATTACATATACAGGCAAAAGCAAATTAATACTGCTGCACTTGATAGTACATTAAGATCTCATGCTAAAGACATTTAATAATATGTACTGGTAGATATGTTATTCATTCATTCATTCATTCATTCGTTTTCTTTTCAGCTTAGTCCCTTTATTAATCTGGGGTCGCCACAGCGGAATGAATCGCCAATTTATCCAGCACGTTTTTATGCAGCGGATGCCCTTCCAGCCACAACCCATCTCTGGGAAACATCCACACACACACACTCATTAGTTATGTTATGTATGGTAGTTATGTTTAATGTCTTGAGCTGGCTAGATATTATATCAGATATCTTATATTCTATATTAATTTTGTTTAGCAAAACCATGATGGACCACGATTTCAGCCAAAAATCTTTGCTATTAGCTCTATTCAAGTAAAAAATAAGGTACATCTTGGATGCCATGACAATACATTTATTTGTATGTTGCTGCTGTCTTGTTGTTTGTAGCTCTGGCTTAGCTCCCATTTTCCTTGGCCTGAAATTATACTTTTTTAAAGAGTCATCATGGTTTAGTCTGTCCAGTATAACTGTTTGTAAGCTGGTAATAATATCAAACTTCATCGATCAAATTAATTAAAAGCTCTTTAAAATAAAGAATTCTAAAAATAGATTTTTAAATAACCCCAACACTGTAAGTCTGACATCAGCTGTCCCTCAGAGCTGCTGCATTATTACACCCCCTTAAGATCTATTAGATCAAAATCTTCTTTTAGTTATTTAGTCCAGACTTAAACGTAGAGGGGACAGAGCTTTCTCTGTGGCGGGTCCTTGGTGTTCCATACTTTGCCCCTTGAGATTAGAATGGCTCCATCACTGCCTATTTTGAAATCACTCCTAAAAACGTACCTATTTAGCTTGGCTTTTTAATATTATTTTAATATTCCTTTCTACTGCTTCATTTTTAAATTGTTTCAGTAGCTTCTCTTGGCTTATTTTTGTTTTCATATTCTGTATTTTTATTTTACTTTGACTTATATACAGCACTTTGGTAGGTCAGAAAATGAATGAACTTGAACAGTTTCACATCCAACCTCAACAACCACCCTAAACAATCCGAATTTGTAATCTCAAAGTTTAATTTCTAAATCTCAGATGCCCACACAGGGATTCTGAGTTGTTTAAACATTGGTGTCTAGGAAGCTACAATCTAGATTGTATTGTACATTGATGGTTTTTAAAAGAGTATTTTAAAACAGTGTGATATAAATAAATATTGGTCAAACAAGGCTGTACTCTCAACAGACACGAATAGAGGCTTGAACCTAGAAACTGTATTCCATATTTTATGATTTAACAAGCTGATTCAGAGTAGCTACAGAACAACTCTATACAAAAAGTAGATTTTCCCCATCACATCAGCAGCCCACTAAACTGTGATGTACTGCCCACTATCTTCCCACGGCCGTCATTTATGGGGGAATTTACGCAGGTTTAGTCAAACCATATAGTGTGGTGGTGGTGCTTTAGCTTTAGGTAACCATCAACCAAACATGACAGACCTTCACTGAGCAGGGCTAAAGTGCAAACACTATCTCTAGCAAGCCAGTACCATTTTTTTATTACACAGTAATGTCAGGTTGAAAATTGGTCGACAGGAAGCTGTCAAAATACAAATGCTCTTTAAAGTGATACAGTCACTCAACAAACAGAGAAACATGTCATTTTTCCATTCAGCCATGCATCAGCAGTGACAGCGAGGTCTCCTTTGATAAATGGGGACGTGAAAGAGGAGTCAGCGTGAATAAATGGAATCATTCAGCGCCTGCAACACATCAGTATCCATTATCCCATAATTCATATTATTACTGCCTACTGCAATCCTGGAAGCTGACATGTTTACAAAACTATGAAATCAACTAAATTTCACTCTTATTCTGGACTCGGCACGTCTTATAATTCAGTTTTAAAGGACAAAGAAATGTCAGAAAAGCTATCCCAGTGGCTAGAAAATGTGTCCAGTTAAATTATGAAGGACAAGCAGCTTAAATGGGATGTCACTTTTGCAGATGAAGTTGGTTCCAAGCCACATGAGGCACCAGAAAATTGGCAGACTTCAGTTACCCACTTTCCTTGCCAGCATTCATGCTGCATTTCCGAACTATCCTGACAAGTGACGTCCTTGAGTGACTTTCATGTGTGAATTTCTCCCCCTATCTAGGGGGTACATACTTCTTCATGTCGGTATGGTGAAGAGATGCCATCTTTAATTGTGAAGCCACTGGGCAAAGTTCCACCATCTTTGGACGAAGATCAGCAGCGCTCAGGACACTGCAACCCATACTCCTGTCCAGAAAGAAACAGAAAGAAGTTTGCTGTTAAAAGTAATTACAAAACATTTTATTGATTAACGCTGAAATCATATCTTGGGTTCTGCTTTTTCCACTCACCTGTGCATAATGGCAAAACACTGGCAGGTATTCAAATTGGTGCTCTCAAAAGAGCTGGCATGGTGTCAGACGGCATCAGGTCCAGGATGGTCTCCAGGGGGCTGGGATGTACAGGCCTCTATGGAGCTGCGGACGTTTTCACGCTCACTGACCGATTAACTTTTATTTACTAGCTTGTCTCTCTGCATCATCCATTGAGAGTATGACTGCCATGAACAGACGCAGTCCGTCTTTCTGTTGCTCTCGAATTCATAGAGGAAGTTGATCTTGTCAAGGTTGCTGCAGTCCATCAAGTGCCCGTTTTGAAATTGAAAAAAACATGTTTGTTGAATTATAAAAACCATTGACAAAGGTGATGCTGGACTTTAGAAGTTTCAGATTATAGTTACTCAAGCCTGATGCAAAACATAAATGAATAATGATCTGAATTAAAATATTGAACAGTTTAAGGTAAATAAAACTAACTCTTTATTTTGATGGTGCCCTTGAGACATTATCTTGGTTTACAGTTTTTCTGTCGTTTTGGTGCATTTCTCACAACACTATTTACATTTGCACAACAGTTAATGCATTTCTCAAAACAATTATTCATCTGTGCACATCATAGTAGCAGTTTCTCATTCCTTCCAACAAATTGCAAATGCTTTTGGACATGCATTAATTGCTCTCATACAACTCTCAGCTGTTTTACAACATTATCATTTGCTTATGTCAGTCAAAATTAACTAAACTTGTGAATACTGAATAGTCATTCCATGTAAAAAAAAAGTTGTTATTTCATTACTTGAGTCATTACATACAAAAATGTTGAACTAGTCAAAATCTGTCAAGCTAATTTTATAAAACTTTTTAAATCTTTTTTTCCTCAATTTAGAAGACATGTCTTCTAAATTGAACACTTTCATGAATGATTTACAGACCTACATTATGTATGTTGTAGGTTCAGTTCCAATATGTACTGCAGTATTGTTTACAGTTGTGCACAGCTCTACCCAAAGGAAGTTTATGTTTATTGTAAATAAGTGTGTATTTATTCTTTTGCACAATGCTGTGAACAAATTAGAATTGCAAAAAGCATTTGCAGTAAAAATGTGAAACATACATATTCAGTGTCTTGTACTCAGACACCTCACAAAATACAGTGATGTCAAAATTTGACTTTTTTTGCATCTGAAAAAATGTACAGAGTAAACTGTCATAATGAAAACATGACAAAGCCATTTGACTATCTTGTTCATAAACAATGGTGTCAGGACTTTTCATCTTGATGACACTGACACTTTCATTGACATGAAAACTTGATTTTGAGGAATGAGCTATCCATTTTGAGCAAGCGACACGCTTTTGCTGGTAATCAACTAGGTTTTGCAGTTTGTGCTAATTGTTTTGAGAAATGCATTAACTGTTGTGCAAATGTAAATATTGCGGGGAGAAATGCACTAAAGCGACTGAGAAAAATTGTAAGTAGTTTTGTACAGGTATGTATATGTCTAGCAGTCATTAGAATATGCAGACTACATATCAATGACATCATGCATATTATATTGTTAAAAATGACAAGTGGTTAGTCAGGAAGCAATAATCTAACATGCCTTTTGTTCAAGACACAGCAAGAATTTGCAAGTCTAAATCTGACTAAAACGGACGGACAGACAGACAGGCAGGCAGGCAGGCAGGCAGGCAGGCAGGCAGGCAGGCAGGCAGGCAGGCAGGCAGGCAGACAGACAGACAGACAGACAGACAGACAGACAGACAGACAGACAGACAGACAGACAGACAGACAGACAGATAGATAGATAGATAGATAGATAGATAGATAGATAGATAGATAGATAGATAGATAGATAGATAGATATATTTATACGTGTGGTTATGTAGGGCTTTAAATACCTTTAAATATAGCATTAATATAATAAATAAGAAGATTAAAATATACTCAAGGGCGTTTAAGATTTTGTCTTTACACAGGATCTTTCATCCTGGATTTTGTTTCGCTATATCACTTACTTTATGTAAACCATTGTCTCATAAACGTGCCTAATAAAAACAAATAATAGGGGGCTGCTAAGTGTTCAGGGTTTAAATACGAATTATTAAGTTCGTTACTGCCCTCTGGTGGTAAACATAAGAATGAGTATGAAAATGCTCAAACTCAACAACATAGTATCAAGATGTGTTCCATTATCCGCATTATGTAAATTATGTAGTTATTGGAATCAGTTAATCAATGTACTCACCATCTTTTGTTCCAAACTGGACTTTCTGTCTAAGGAAAACGATAAGAAGATAACAGATCTTCTCAACAACAATTTATTTGTAAAGTTTCAAAAAAGAACAACACGACAGAATCACAGTCAAGTAAGTTCATTCGTCTTGATATTTTACAAGTCCTTCTGAATTCAAAATGGCGTCCACATTGCTGTGTGGCTAGATTATTTAAATCGATGTAAGTGGTACTTAGAATTTTCGTTTACACTTTACAATAATAGCACATGAAGAATGTATTAATATTTAAACTAAACATTATGAATTAATGATGAGTTATTGCATGCGCTAATCATTAACTAACATTAACTACAACAGTCACATGAGTTCATGTGTGAACAATGGCTACCTTAATTACTTGTTAGTACATGTTGTTAATTAATGTATAATTAACATTTAAGTTTATTTATTTATTTGACATCACAATTACACTGGACAACCAAATGCATTTGTTTAAGTGTTTTAGCAAACTTGCTAATTCTCAACACCTGTCCACAGGAGGCTTGACCAAATTGACAAAATGGAACTATAATAAAAAACATACACAACACTATAATTCTTTGCATAAAATGACTGGAGCAAAAGCAAAGGCGACATGATCCAACAAACTAACAGCAGACTATTTGTGCAAACACAGCTGTTTTGCTTTTAACCACTTTTTAAGAACACTACTAAAATATTTAGGTTACTTCTAATTTTAAGCTAACAGGTAAATCATTCCACAGTTTGACTCCCTTTACAGAGAAGACAGATTGACCAAATAAGGTCTTACACTTTGGCACTAGACAGTCACCATTAGCTGTTGCTCGTGTGACTCTGTGATGTTGAAGTTTAAGCTAAATGTAACCAACATGAATTCATGAGCTGTTATGTAGTTATGTCATGACTACTTGGAGGGGCACATCACCATTAATCCATCCTTATTACTCATGAACTCCTGTGTTTAAACTGTTCATGTTGATGTTGACAGAACACTTTTCTATCGTTACTCGGTGTGAATGAACTAGTTGGACGTTTTTAAGGAGTTCTTGAGTGGGTTAATGATGATGTGTCCCTCCAAGTAAAGTCACGATATAACTATACATTAAAATATCTTGAGTTCATGATGGTTAAATTAAGCATAAACTAATGTAGTAATTACTACATTAATTAACAAACAATTATGCACTAACAAGTAATTAAGGTAGCCGTTACATATCAACTCATGTGATTCATGTCGTAGTTAAAGTTAGTTCATGATTACCACATGCATTAACTCATTCATTCATTCATTTTCTTTTTGGCTTAGTCCCTTCATTAATCCGGGGTTGCCACAGCGAACTGAAGGGCCAACTTATCCAGCATATGTTTCACACAACGGATGCCCCAGCTGCAATCCATCTCTGGGAAACATCCATACACACTCATTCACACTTATACACTACAGACAATTTAGCCTACCCAATTTCTGAAACCCAAACTCCACACAGAAACGCCAACTGACCCAGCCGAGGCTCGAACCAGCGACCTTTTTGCTGTGAGGCGACAGCACTACCTACTGCGCCACTGAGTTGCCACATGCATTAACTCATTAGCTCATAATAAAGTAATGTTTAGTTTACATATTAATACATCATTATTCATGTACTGTTATTGTAAAGTGTTACCGAATTTTCTGATAGCCTAATGTATAAAACCGAAAATAAAGGGTTAGCCTACATGCAACACAATCACTTTAAACCATTCTGCCTGACTTTTATGAAGTTGAAAGCTTTCTAAAAATGTAAATGTGCCATTACCTACTGATGTTCTAATAAATGTTAAGATGAATAGTCGTCATTAAAATACAATTCTTTAGGCCTTCCAAATTATTATACACCGGTTCAGTATTAGTTGGTTGTAAAATGAGATCTAAAAATTATATGGAAAAAAATGAGGTTGCTCCCTCTGACCAGCCTAAAATTTACTAGGCGTTTTATGTCTCATCAGAATAGCTTTTCTTTCAAGTTTACCCTGCAGTTTGCACCCAGTTCTCAGTTCTTTTAGCACTCTGCTCGTTTTGGGTCTACCTCTCTCCCTCCTCCTTCCACAATCTGTCTCTCTCCCAGTTTCAGTGGTAAAGCCGGTGCCAGTAATTGTACAGTGTTTATAAATGAACTGCTTGTTTAGAGTGTGGGAAGAATTTTTTATTATGTAAGAAAACCCAACACCAGCAAATCCAGGAGCCAAAGATCACCAGAGGCTCGAAAAGCCTTTGATCTTCATTTCTTTTTTTATTACACAGAAAAACTGTAGACATTATCAGAAAATGGACTTTATGCGACAAAACTTACTTAGCAAACTACTAGATATCTATATGTAGATTTTATTTTTGAATTATATTTTTTTATAGAAATTTTATTAACAATTCTCCAGTACCGTTTTAGGCAGGAAGATGGCAGTAGATGTTTTGTTAAAATATTTCCAATATCTCAAACTCCTGAAGTTGTTGTTTGGAAGTCAGAAGAGAAGTCATCATGGGGCAACCGCTAATCATCGTAAGGTCAAGACATAAACATCCTAAGGGACTTTCTCAAGTGTCTACTGCCTTCTTATAGTGTGAGATCTAGCAGTTTGAATGGAGAAGCCTCTTTTTGTAAATGCATGGGAAATGAAATCGGAAGCCTTTAGGATTTACCCTACTTATTACACCCAGCCCCCTTTGATGAAACCTTTGGCCCTAATTTCAAGTGTGTGTTTGACCTTCCTGCTGTCTTGTCATATGACTGATCCATCCACCAATCTAAACTGATCCATCGCTGATTAATTTACTGCAATCTATGCATCAACGGAAGTGTCTTTTAAGGCATGTGCCTGGTCTCATTATTGTAAGGGCATTATTAGACTAGTTTTGTTTTGAGTTTTGAGACAGCACCAGTGACAGATTTGTGAATCATGACAGTGCATGGTGGTGTTGTTTTATAGTATACAGAGGAGTAATCTTGATAGAAATGTTGATAACGTAAAAGCAAAATTGCAACACAACCCCACTGTGGGTGTTTGCCTGTCATTTTTCACGTGTGGAAAAGAGCCAAGTTGACTTTTTGATAACATTGTTTGTGTTTTATTGGAACAAGGTGTTGACAAATACAGTTCACATAAAAACTCACAGACCGTTTGCAGAATTTGTGGTTAAAACATAATAATAATGTTGTAAATTTTGTACAGTTTCTTATATAGGCTGATCGTACTGCTTCACAAGATCTCAGTGTATCATTAGAAGCCACAAGTAGTAGAATCTTTTTTGTGTTTGTTTTGTGTGTGAATCAAATATCACATGTATCTGGCTCAAGAGTGAGTCATTTAAATTTTTGGATAACCTTTCTAACTAACCTTTTGTTACATTTCGGAGACATTTCCTAAACCACAAGCTTGCAAAAAATCATTGGTTCTGAATCTCATAAGCAGGGGCGAAGTAAGCAGCTGATTAGGGCCCCGGGAAAATAGGGGGCCCCAACCAATGCCAAGAAGCCTATATTAATCATCCTAAAGCTATTTTATAAATTTTATATCATATGTTTTCAACATATGTTGTAATCTGTCTATAACCATTAAGATTTTAATGTTATTACTTCTTTCTAAGGTCACTGCCTCGGCTGGGTCAGTTGGCGTTTCTGTGTGGAGTTTGCATGTTCTCCCCGTGTTGACGTGGGTTTCCTCTGGGTGCTCCGGTTTCCCCCACAGTCCAAAGACATGTGCTGTAGGTGAATTGGGTAAGCTAAATTGTCAGTAGTGTATGTGTGTGAATGAGAGTGTATGGGTGTCTGGAAGGGCATCTGCTGCGTAAAACATATGCTGGATAAGTTGGCGGTTCATTCTGCTGTGGTGAACCCTGATTAATTAAGGGACTAAGCTAAAAAGAAAATGAACGAATGAATTACTTCTTTTCTAAACCAGGGGCCCCCATGAATAATGGAACGTTTCAGTACTGCACATGCAAATATTAAAATCTAATCACAAATCATAAGTATGGCTAATTGACTGTGCATAGTTTGCGAGCTTGCTTTTTATTTGCGAATATCTTGCATTTAATTTTAAATGAAAAAGGTTCCATTTAAAATATATTTTTAACATTCAGTTTATTTACATAAAAAAACTGAATCTAGAGAGAAAACAAATATCTATAGGGATAGAGAGTGGTTTGAGTTTCAATACTAGGGCCCCCAAATCACTAAGTCCACCTCTGCTCATAAGCTACATGTTTTGTTTTTAAAATGGCAAAACTCTGAATAAGAAACTTGTACACTATTAACAGGGGTGGAAAAAGTACTGAAAACTTATACTCAAGTAAAAGTACCATTACTTTCCCAGTAATGTAGTGCAAGTAGAGTAAACGTTTCAGTTGTAAATACTCAAAGTATGAGTAAAAAATAGCCCCTTTCAAAATACACAAGAGTAGTGAGTATTACACTGTGAAAAGTTGATGCATTTACATGCAGTTTATGTAAGTGTGTGTGAAAACATAAAATTCTGTAGCGCATTTAGTGATTAAGACCATTTGATGATTTCAGTCATCATACAGTTGACTTACAGACATCCTTCATTTTCTCATCAGTGATATGCAGTCTTAACAGTTACTAAGTCATTTTGTGTAAAGATTTTGGACATCTTAGACACTTTCCAAACATGTTTTGAAGTTGTTCATTATGATGAAAAATTATTATTAATATTTGATTGAATGGGAATTATTCTGACGGGAATGATTATTCTACTTTAATCAATCCCGAAAAACAGCAAAAAAAAGTGATGACTGCAGGTTGAAGGAAAATAGTTGAGTAAAAGTCCTGATACAGTACAAAAAAAATTTACTCAAGAAAAAGTAAAAGTACACACTTTTAAAACTACTTTTACGAGTATTTGTAATTTGTTACTTTACACCACTGACTATAAATCATCTATCTGGAATAATCATGAAAATATATATATATTTTTGGTCATGATGCCTCTGACTCTGTTAAACTCATGTCCAGAGAGCAGACTTTGTTATGAAGCGGACAGGAGACAGAGGTAAGGAAACGTTAGGGTGTTTATTAAATGACAACAAGGAGCACATGAAGGATAGCCAGGAGGATCAGGAATGATGTTGGGGTCTTTTCCTCCGTGGCTGGGTAACAGGAATACACGAGGATGGACAGCACACACCAGATACAGCTGACAGAGGATGACACAGACTTGGAAGGACTGGAAGACAGGACGATTCGGGTGGACCAGGAAGACTAGGAGGAATACAAAGAGAACAGGTAAGTAAAGCGTTTGTTTTAGCTGAGGATGACTACGCTGAGTGGTCGCTCAGTTGTCCGCTTTCGTCGAGACGAGCCCGGACAATGAGCGACTGGAGTGCTGTGCTTTTATCTGGTGCTCGTGAATGTGATGCAGCTGTGTGCTCATTAGAAGTCAGGTGATGGTGATCTTCGTGAGTGGGGATCGTGAGAGCCTGACCAATCCGTGACAGTACCCCCCCTCCCCAGGGCCCGCTCCTGAGGGCCGACACCTCCGACGCCGTGGTGGTCTCCCTCTGCCTCTAGGCGCTGGGAACTCAGGGTGGCTCTCATGAAACTCCACCATGAGACTAGGATCGAGAATATCAGCTCTGGGAACCCATGTCCTTTCTTCGGGGCCGTACCCTTCCCAGTCCACCAGGTACTCCAACTGGCCACCACGACGTCGGGAACGCAAGATCTCCTTCACTGCGTAGACGGCTCCTTCTTCTAGGAGCAGTGGAGGAGGGGGTTCCTCTTCGTGGTCAGGCTCTGTGGAGGGAAGAACAGGATCGTGATAGGGTTTCAGGAGTGATACGTGGAATGTAGGGTGAATACGGTAGTGAGAGGGTAATTGTAGTTTGTAGGTGACGGGGTTAACCTGTTCCACGATGGTGAAGGGACCAACAAATCGGGGACTTAACTTGCGAGAGGGCAGTCGCATGCGTATGTCCCGGGTGGATAGCCACACCTTTTGTCCGGGTGTGTATCTGGGTTCTTCAGACCTTCTTCTATCGGCGGTTACCTTGCTTCGACGGACTGCCCTCTGCAGATGTTGATGAGCCTCGTCCCAGACTCTCTCGCTCTCCCGGAACCAGTGATCCACTGCGGGGACATCAGATGGTTCGCCATCCCAGGGAAAGAGCGGTGGTTGGAAGCCCAGGACGCACTGGAATGGCGTGAGTCCGGTGGAGGGTTGCCGCAGTGAATTTTGGGCATATTCTGCCCAGCCCAAATACTGGCTCCAGGAGCTCTGGTGACCACTGCAGAAGGTCCTCAGGAACCGTCCCACCTCCTGAATCTTCCTCTCTGTCTGCCCGTTGGTTTGGGGATGATATCCAGAAGAGAGGCTGACGGCCACACCTAGGAGCTTGAAGAAGGCTTTCCATAGACGTGAGATGAACTGTGGACCTCTGTCCGACACAATATCTTCTGGAATACCAAATGACCTGAAGACTTGATTAAAGATATTGTCGGCTGTTTCAAAGGCTGTGGGAAGACCTTTCAGAGGGATTAGTTTGACAAACTTTGAGAATCTATCTACGATGACTAGAATACAGGTATTACCTTCTGACGAGGGGAGGTCAGTGATAAAGTCCACTCCTAGGTGTGACCAGGGACGGTTCGGAATCGGCAAGGGATGGAGCTTTCCAGCGGGTAGATGACGTGGGCTCTTGGATTGGGCACAGTCCTTACAGCCCTGAACATATTGCCTCACATCCCTTGCCATGTTTGGCCACCAGAATCGTTGGGATACTAGCGAGAGAGTATTGTTGATCCCTGGATGTCCAGTGCCTAGCGAGGTATGTAAGGAGTGGATCAGATCTACCCGGTGTTCAGGTGGTATGAACTGCCGATGAGGAGGGCATCCCGGCGGAGCAGGGGCTTCCGGAGTGGCAACGACTGGAGGAGCGTTCCAGGTGATCGGACAAATGGAGATGTGTTCGGGAAGAATCTTCGTTGGGAGTTCTTCATGATCGTGATGCTCGTGTAAACGAGAGAGAGCGTCTGCTCTTAGATTCTTGGGTCCTGGACGATAGGAAATGGAGAAATCAAAACGTGAGAAGAAAAGTGACCATCTGGCTTGACGTGGACATAGTCTCTTGGCCTCTTTGATATATTGGAGGTTTTTGTGATCTGTGATCACCTGGAACGGATGTTTGGCTCCCTCCAACCAGTGACGCCACTCCTCCAAGGCTAGCTTGATTGCTAGAAGCTCCCTGTCTCCTATGCTGTAATTCTGCTCCGCCGGGCTCAACTTCCGAGAGAAATAGGCACAGGGATGCAGTCGGGGCGGTGTATCATGATGTTGGGATAATACTGCCCCGACGCCGGTGGTGGATGCGTCCACTTCCACCACGAAAGGAAGATTTGGGTCAGGATGAGTCAGGAGTGGGGCCCTTGTGAACTCCTTCTTAAGAAGGCGGAAGGCTGCGGCTGCTTCTTTGGTCCACTCCAGTCCTTTGGGTTTACCCTTGAGGAGATTAGTGAGAGGTGATGTAATCCTGCTGTAGTCCTTGATAAACCGTCTATAAAAGTTAGCAAACCCAAGAAACCTCTGGAGCTCCTTAATGGAAGTGGGTTCTGACCAGGATAGAACAGCCTCAATTTTCTTCCCATCCATACGTATACCGGTTTGGTCAATGATGTATCCCAAGAAATGAATCGACTTCTGGTGGAATGAGCATTTCTCCGCTTTGAGGTAGAGGTGATGTTCTCTCAATGTGTGTAGGACCTCCGCAACGTGTTGGCGATGTTCGGCCTCACTCCGGGAGTAAATGAGGATGTCATCTATGTACACTATTACAAAGTGGTGAAGAAACTCCCGGAGGACTTCATGAATGAAGTTTTGGAATACGGAGGGGGCGTTGACCAGACCGTAAGGCATGACCTCATATTCATAGTGGCCAGTAGGGGTCACGAATGCTGTCTTCCATTGGTCCCCCTCACGTATTCTTATCAGATTATACGCGCTGCGGAGGTCCAATTTAGTGAAGACTTTAGCTTCTCGGAGCTGTTCCAAAGCGGCTGGTACCAGAGGAAGGGGATATCGGTATTTTACTGTACCGTTATTTAGGACCCTGTAGTCGATGCATGGACGCAGCCCTCCGTCCTTCTTGGCCACAAAGAAGAAGCTTGAGGCGGCTGGTGATTTTGAGTGACGTATGTACCCCTGACTCAGAGCCTCCCTTATGTAATCTTCCATTGCCTGATTCTCTGGAAGCGAGAGCGGGTAGATCCTACCTCTTGGCAACTGGGCATCTGGAACTAGGTCGATCGCGCAGTCCCATGGCCGATGCGGCGGTAGCTGGGAAGCTCTCTTGGGGCAGAAGACATCATGAAAGGAGCTGTACTCCTTAGGAATGTGGATAGACTGCTTCTCAGGAGGACTCTCGACCGATGTTGTAAACAAAGAAATGGGGTTCCGACCTTGAAGAGGGAGATTTGGAAAACAGGTAGGTGTACACCCAGATCCCCATTTCTTTATCTCTCCTGTGCCCCAAGAGATGATGGGATCGTGCTTCACCAGCCACGGGCGCCCTAGAATGATGTCCATATTTGCACCCTCCAGAACCAGAAATTGAATCCTCTCTTGATGTAACAACCCCACTTGAAGAAGGATGTCTTCGCATTGTCGATGGATACGGGTCGAAGATCGAGTGCACTGGATTATCGGTTGTATCTGGTATATATGCGAGGACGCCTCAGTACGTAGGTGGAGTTGACGACAGAGGGATTGGGAGATGAAGTTCCCTGCTGACCCGGAGTCGATGAGGGCTGTGACAAGGAGAGAAATAGAGGCAGTAGTTATTTGTACGGTGGTAGTAAGTGGTTTACATTGTTCAATATTCGTACTGAATACACTCACTGAAGTCCGAATGGGACGAAGGGGACACTCCATACGGGTGTGTCCACTGACACCGCAGTATAGACACAGACCCCGGGTCAGCCTCCTCTGTCGTTCCGCTGATGTCAGTCTTCCAGACTCTATTATCATGGGTTCTGGTTCTGGAGAGGCTGTTGACTCAGGCGATTGGAGGAGTGCAGACGAGGGGGTGATGGTGTCCTGTTGATAGGAACGGAGACGATCGGAACATCGGAGAGAATGTTGGATGAATCTCTCCAGACCCATAGTATCATCTAATGTGGCCAGCTGGATTCGGAGAGTGGGTTCCAAGCCGAGCCGGTACGTGGTCAACAACGATCTCTCATTCCATCCACTTGCAGCTGCTAGAGTGCGAAACCGGAGAGCATATTCCTGTGTAGATAGAGTACCTTGCTTTAGATGATACAGCTGCTCTCCAGCGGCTACTTCCCCATCAGAACGTCCAAACACCTCTTTGAAATACTCCGTGAAGATAGTGATGGAATTCATGACCGGCCCGGCTTGGTTCCAGATCGTCTCAGCCCATTTAAGTGCAGGCCCAGAGAGTAGTGATACGATGTAGGCGATCTTTGACTTATCTGTGGGATATAGAGAAGGTTGCATTTCGAATATGAGGGAACATTGTAACAGAAAACCATTGCACTCCCCCGCTCCGCCTGAGTAGGGCGCTGGTCGGGCCATGGGACTGGAAGGAAGGGCCGAAGAAGAAACTGTGGAGGCGGAAGTGCTCGGTGCTGGTGGTGCGTTGGAAAGTGGAGCTGGTGGCTGTAGAATCCGCTTCAACTGGTCCACCAGCTCTTGAAAGTGATCGGGGGTGCTCATGTTGTCGTCGTTATGGGTCCGGGCTTCTGTTATGAAGCGGACAGGAGACAGAGGTAAGGAAACGTTAGGGTGTTTATTAAATGACAACAAGGAGCACATGAAGGATAGCCAGGAGGATCAGGAATGATGTTGGGGTCTTTTCCTCCGTGGCTGGGTAACAGGAATACACGAGGATGGACAGCACACACCAGATACAGCTGACAGAGGATGACACAGACTTGGAAGGACTGGAAGACAGGACGATTCGGGTGGACCAGGAAGACTAGGAGGAATACAAAGAGAACAGGTAAGTAAAGCGTTTGTTTTAGCTGAGGATGACTACGCTGAGTGGTCGCTCAGTTGTCCGCTTTCGTCGAGACGAGCCCGGACAATGAGCGACTGGAGTGCTGTGCTTTTATCTGGTGCTCGTGAATGTGATGCAGCTGTGTGCTCATTAGAAGTCAGGTGATGGTGATCTTCGTGAGTGGGGATCGTGAGAGCCTGACCAATCCGTGACAGACTTACTGTTGTAAAATAGTTTTTTTATTTATTTCCGTCAGGTGACAGGTGAGAATTTCCTGGTTGACCCCATGACTGACTTAACTAGTCTGATGCCACCACCCTCGCACAGGTGCGTAGAAATCTCTACCTGTCAGAACTAGTTAGGCTTTTACAATTCAAACAATCCCACTTTCCTTAGCAGTTACTCCTGATTTATTCCTCATTACGAGCCATCTTCCCGACCACACGCAAAATGCGAGTTTGGGGTTGATTTCGGCCCTTTGGCTCATCTCCACGTGTTTGAGGAGCATGTACAGTTCTTGTAGATTGAGCCGCGCTTCTGCCTGCCAGCCAGACGGTCCCAGAGAGGCCAGATTTACGTGCCGAAAACTCCCCTCACTAACAGAAAAACTTTGGCTCTGACCCTTGACAATAAGCATACTCCCTGTCTCACCAAGTATGCGGTTCAAATCAGTCAACCCAGATGTCAAAGGCAAACCAGTTCCTTTCAGCTCTGTTCTGCTATTCTGAGACATGCAGGTTTGGGATAGATGCACATCTTACATTTACATTTATTCGTTGATGTTTTATGAGGATGAACACAGATTATGTAGGATACAGCAATAGTAATTAATTCAATTCAGGTTTGAATCGAGGCATCACTCTTGTTGTCTGTGTGCTACTCTCTCTCTCTCTCTCTCTCTCTCTCTCTCTCTCAATTCAATTCAATAATTGCATTATTGGCATGACAAGTGTTACAAATGTTTTGTCAAAGTAGTTCTAAAGTGTGTGTGTGTGCGGCTGTGGATGTGGATGTGTGTGTTCACCACCATAGATATACATAAATGCCATCTTTCTACTTTGACTTGTCCACCATCTTGGAACAGTCAGTTTTTGATGTGAAAATCTATGTGTTTTCCAACAGTAGCTATGTTTCCATCCAAAAATGTAAGCAAAACTGGAATATAACATAAAAGATGTGCAAATAAAGCAGCGTTTCCATCCAACAAGTCAAAGAAAACAAAATCCACACTTCCTGAATAACTGGCACCAAATATCAAAAGTAAAAATGGAATTTGCTGCGGCAGAAGCTGCGTGAATCTTTTCTTTGTTTAATAAATGACTTGCGCCTCAGAAGACAATGCTGACACACAATGAATGCCTGGTGGCATTTGAAGCCGTGAAATGCGGAGCACAGACACTCTTGACAGTCCTGTAGGTAGTTAATAATATAATAACACTAATACTAAAAAGGCATTTTAGAATGACCAAAACAACATTTCAGATGTTTTACAATGTGCTCAGCCTACTGGTTTGTCCATTCACACACGTTTTTATCATCACATGATCTCTTATAACAAAATCACATTACTTTTTTAACGTGCATACTGGAATTTGTTCGGTAAAAGTGTTTCCCTCGCAGTTTATGCGCATCTTTCCAGTTTTTATGTGCATTTTCAAATTTATGCACATCTTGGCGTTTCCATCAACCGATTTTTTATGCGCATATCCAAATTGCGCATAAAATTGGTGGATGGAAACATAGCCAGTGTTTCTCCTCTGGTTGTAAATGGGACGGACATCTAATTCCCAAAGAAATGCTATGATATTTCACCGGTTTGTATTTTTATATGTATCAACTCATCTCAATTTTAAATCTTATGCATTTGTGTTGTGTTAGTTTATCAAAAGCATCTGGTGAAGTCTACTGTGATAAAGATATTAATTTATGTGTATAAGTATACTATAGTTGCAGATGGTCAGTTTGCTCTTGGGTGTTTACGGAACAAGAGGCATCTACTTTTTTACTTTTTTATAAGTATCTATGAAAAAAAAAACATTACATTTTGAATGTTTTATATGTTACTGTACAAATTATGCTTTTTTAAAGCATCACAGAGTGCCATATGCAACGACTCGAAGTCCAAAATAATCACGGTATAGCAATTTCCCATCATTTCAAGCTTGATGCCCACTTCAGTGGCCAAAAATGGAAGATATGACAAGTGCAAATACTGCAAGTGTGGGTATTGGGACAGGAATCTTCCATCAAACCAATCATCACTTCACAGTTATAACATCACTGATGGAATGTTTAGCCAACAGCTTTTTAAAAATGTTCAAAAAGCCATTCATTTACATAACAACCACATTTTGGGGGCCTGAAAATGCAGGTTAATTGAAAACTACACCATATAATTTGGTTTCACTTTTACTTTTACTTATATATAAACAATACTTTTAATGTAAAGCATGACCATGCTTGGCGGCATCGTTTAACTGGTCGGATTACAAGGAGGTCTGTCTGAATAGACATCTCTGACTAAGCGTAAAGCCTCATGAGGGGAGAGGTCACCGGGTGCTAGATATTTCTTCATAATAGTCAGTAAATGCCAAGTTTGTTTGTATTACTTTTTGTAACAAGAGTAATCCACCTTAGTGAATTTTCAACTTACAGCCCTTTTATTGGGCCTGCATAGGGATTTGAAGCAGGAAACCAGAGCTAATGCCTATGCTAACTTCAAACAAATGCCAGAAGCTCCTTAAATGTCGGGTAGGCAGGAGAGGGGCTTGCGTTATGGGGGCAGATGGGAGAGAGATGAACCTGGAAGTGCTGAGTTCAGAGACAGATGTCTGCTTCTGCTTATCTGAAAGACCGGAGTTGGTCATATCTACAATCCTAAAAACAGAACAGACGCCCAGGGGTGTTACTGTATGATTCGAGGGTCAGCCAAATAGAACTAGAACATCTTCCTCCTATAAGTACTGATCTAAAAATTCATATATGCTTAAACCTCATATGTTGTTAATAACCCACCGCTTTCCATCATCTTTAGTGAAGAATTTTGGATGCTGCTTGTGAGTCTGTGCTGTGATGTTTGGAGTAAATGGAGACAAGATTGTCATTGCAGGTCATTAGGGAACTTGGCAGATATCTAAATGTCTACATGTCCTTGCTTTGGATGACTCATTCGCATGTAAAGAGGGAGTGAAAGGATAGATGGCTAAATTGTGTGTACTTGGATCGATTGTCTGCAGCTGTTTAACTCCATACACACACCATACGCTCCAAATGCTCTGGGTTTATATTTAAATATCATCTGTCACTAACAATACACATCATATGCATTACAAGGATAAACGTGTCCATGTTAAACGATACATCAACGGTCCTGCAGACTTAACTGATATAGTCTTCGAATGTGGTGCGCTCACATACCATTTCATGTCCTTTGGACGTATTGCACTGGCTGTTAAGTTGAAGCACAGACTGCCAGAAAGCCCCGAAAAGCCACAGCCACCCTCACTTTGCTACAACACCCCCCAAAAAAACAACTTTGAAATGCAGAGCTGCCCCCTCCGTTTGTTAAAGAGAAACTTCTTTCCCCTAAAAGAGGCCAAACTATTTTTACTGGCCTCAGATCCTCACAGAATGCATATATGAAGGTTTTGGGCCAGAGGGAAGGCGATCCCTCAGAAATGCGCTATACGTCTGCATGTGGCAAATGTTTCTGCTTCATAAACTTTAGCAGCTATGTCTGACAGTCGGTGCACTGGAGCAGTGCCTGCTGTGATGATGGGAATATTCATGCTGTGGCATCCTCAGGTTCTCTGTATACAAATGACAGGTCTGGTTTGGTTTCAAGAACTGCAGTGAGAAGTAAGAACAATAGCACAATTATCAGAATTAAAGTGTCAGTGTAAGCCTAGTGTTGTGTAAGTAAATAAGTGAGTAGAGGTTTATTTATAAAGCACCTTTCACATACATTAAGTCGCAAAGTGCTTTACAATAAAAGAAAACTAGAAAACAGTAAAGGAACACACATCAATAAAAGAAAACATATTAAAACAAGTTAAAAACCCAAGTACAGAAACATTAACGTAAAGCCAGCTTACCATACTGTTAAATAAAAGCTTGACCAAAAAGATGTGTCTTTAAATGCTTTTTAAAAAGTCCAATTGATCTCAGTGCTAGAGGGAGAGAGTTCCAGAGCCTTTGAGCCACAACAAAGAAGGCACAGTCACCTTTAGTCTTAAGATGAGCTCTGGAAATGGCTAAAAGCTCTTTGCCAGAAGACCTCAGAGACTGGCTAAATGAGTGACTACGTAAAAGATCTTAAATATAGAGGCAAGCAAAGCTCTATATGTAATGACCAGAATCTTCAAATTTACTCTAAAACTAATAGGAAGCCAGTGAAGTGTCTTAAGCACAGGAGTAATGTGCGACCTCCTACTGGTGTTGGTTAAAAGCCTCGTAGCTGCATTCTGCACAACTTGCAATCGATCCGTAGAAGATTTGTTCAGAAAAGCGAACAGAACATTACAATAATCCAACAGGGAAGAGATAAAGGCATGGACAAGCATCTCCATCTCTTTGAAACAATATTTTTGATTTTTGCGATGTTCCTCAGATGTAAAAAGCATGTACGAACAACAGACTTAACATGGCTATTAAAACACATAGCTCTATCAAAGATGACACCCAGACGTCACTGTCATTTGAAGATGTCAAACCCCCAAAAACTTGCCTTATCATTGGGGTGATGCTTTCTGGAGCAAAAATCAACATTTAAAAAAATATATAATAATTATGTTCAAAATTCACATTCGATTTGTTTTCCTGTGGATGAAATTAGCTATGTTTCCATCCAAAGATGCTAATTAAATTTATGTGCAAAACTGGGAATATCGCATAAAAGATGTGCGAATAAAGCAGAGTTTCCATCCAATGAGTCAAAGAGAACAAAATTGTCACTTCTTGATTAACTGGCGCCAAATACCAAGAGTAAAAATGGAATTTATTGAGGTAGGAGAAGCTGCGTCAATCTTTTCTTCATTTAATAAATGACACCTCAGAAGACAATGCCAACAAGCAAGGAATACGTACTGGCATTTGAAGGTGTCAGACACAGAGCACAGACACTCTTGACAGTTCTGGAGTTCATTAATAATATAATAAGACTAATACTGAATCAGAAAAGGCATTTTAGAATGACCAAAACAACATTTCAGATGTTTTACAATGTGCTCAGCCTGCTGGTTTGTCTATTCACACACATTTTTATCATCACATGATCTCTTATAACAAAATAACTTGACCTTTTTTATGCGCATACTGGAATTTGTTCGGTAAAAGTGTTTCCCTCGTAGTTTATGAGCATCTTTTCTTATCGAATTAAAAGTTTATCCTACTTAGTTATGTTCATATGTTTTTTATGCGCATTTTCAAAATTGTTGCACATCTTGGCGTTTCCATCAACCGATTTGAATGCACATATCAAAATGCGCATAAAAATAGGTGGATGGAAACGTACCTAGTGACCCTCATTAGATTCAGTGCAAATCACTAAATCATGAACGATAAAACAGTGAACAAGAATAAATATTATTTTAAGCTAAATGCTAACAGCTAATTTTAACATTTATTAATACATTATATAAAAATTAGACGTTACTTTATTAGTTAAAGTCATTTAATGGCCTTAACCTAATGTAACTTAGATGTAATTAACTTTATTCATTTATTCATTCATTTTGCTTCGACTTAAGCCTCATTCACACTACAAACAACTCGCATCGGCAAAGCGTCAAGCGTTCGTTCATTTCAACGGAAATGTGAGCGACTTCTGGCGACATTTGTCTACAAGTGCGACAGCGACCGTTGGCGACCAGGTGGGCGTGTCGAGCAATGCAATAAAGTTGAGAATCCTTCAACTTTATGCAAATGAAGAGTGACTTTCTTGAGCGACAGTCAATAGGAGCATCAGATGAGCTCACGTGATCCTCTCTCAGCTTGCTCAGAGGCCGCTTGTATTCATGCTGTATAGACCTACACAGACCTGCGCTTGAAGCAGGTCGCCACCCAGAGCGACAGGCAGCTACAAAGTCGCTGCTAGTGTGAATGAGGCATTAGTCCCTAATTTAACAGGGGTCGCCACAGCAGAATGAACTGCCAACTACTCTGGCATATGTTTCATGTAGCGGATGGCCTTCCAGCCACACACACTCATACACTATGGCCAATTTAGTTCATCCAATTCATATGCTGCATGTCTTTGGATCTTGGGGGAAACAGGAGCATCCAGAGGAAACCCACGCAAACACAGTGGGATCATGCAAACTCTGTAATTTATTATAATTTGTATAATATTTATACGTGGGATTGTGTGTAACTTGTATTCCTTATGTTGTGGGTTTCAAATGTCCAAGTATCCAATACCAGTAAATTTTGTCTTTGTGGGGGCATTTTTCCCCCATGAGGAAAACGGCTCATAAATCATCTACAGTATTTTTTTTAAATGCTAAATGTTTCCTGTCAGTGTTTACAAATGGTTAGGGTTAGAATAGGTGGATATAATATACAATTTGTACAGAATAAAAATAATATGTTTATGGGAAGTCCCCAAAAAGATAGCTGTACAAATGTGTGTGTTTTAGTTGTGTTTTGGGCATAGTTTTTTTCTTAGGTATCAGAATTTTATCAGAATACATAAAAATAAAACTTATTTTAGCCTCAAGTGATTAGACTACCCCTTTCACTTCCGCAATATTAAGCCCAGACTGATGTAATTAATATCTCTTCCCACACTTTATATAATTTATTCCCTTGCATTTCTGATCTAGTTTTGAGCTATTATTATAAATCAATCCTCTCCTCGTCATTCTTATGATTGTTTTTATTTTGCTGTGTCAGTTGTTTTCTTTATCAAAAAGAAAATAAAGCGAGCATTTTTAGGAGGCATGTCATGACTGGAGCGGGTGGGGAAGGGCGTAGGCTACTGAGAATCCCACAATGTCTTTCTTTCCTTGCCAGCAGTACTGTTTATGAAAGTGTGTTTGTATTGCCCTCCCTTGTGTGAACGGTTAGTGCAGCTAAATCATGTTTTATCTTCATCATATTAGCTTTGGATGGACACTTCCTGTTGATTGTTTTATACTTCCCATGGGCCGATACACTGAAGGCATGTTCGATGACAGATGTGACGGTTTTGATGGATGCATTAGTTGTACCTTAGATTAGCGTTCATGCAAGTTACATTTCAGGAGAAGAATTGAGTCTGTGAACACATTTTGAACAATGGTCAAATGAATCATGCACTGTACTTGAACATACAGTGTAATTGACTTCCACTGCGTCAGTAAGAGCGATTCCTTTCCTTGAGACTTTCTTCAACTCCCACAGTTAGATTCACATGACCACATAATTCCACCACAGAGGTCAGGAGGGCACGGGTCAGGTCACCTCCCTTCATTTGCGGGTCCCACATGCCAGCTAGAATGCCCAGGCTCTTATTAATAGGCTTACAATGAAGCCCACAAGGTTCAACCACAAGACCGGATACACGGGGTCCACAGAGGCATCAATATATGGGGCTAAATTAGCACATCTGTCACACTTTCTCTGTGTGTGTGGCTCATTTAACATTTCTTTGATTAAATCACTAAAAACACACAAAAAAATCACTAAAAACCACAAAAAACACTACAAAGATGTTAGTTCAGCATATTCCGTACTTAAAGCAAGTCATAAAAATAAAAACAATCTTTTGTTCTGAGATTTCTATGGTTGCTGCTTATAGGATTTAAACACTGTAATAAACTTTAATCTATGGAAGCCTATTTCTGCCATTTAAGAAAATAAAAAAGCAGGCATAAAAGTAAAAATCATGCCATACTCAAAGTAATAAAAACTAAAGCATACTTAAAATAATGACTGACTTAAAATTAAAAAGCCATAATTGTAATATATAAAGTTGAAATGATGAAAAAACTGACTTAATGACACCTCAAAATGGACTGTGAATACAGACATATTACTAACTTTTAAAAGTCAAAACTATGGTTACTTAATGGGCCCTATCATATACCAGGCGCAATAAGGCGCAAAACGTGTTTGGTGCTTTTTTGGATTTGTTGCTTTTGTCAGGTTTAGGAGACGTAGGGGACATACGAATAGGACATGTGTTTGGATATAACTCAGTTGTTTGACCAAATTTCGTTATTATTGTTTATTTATTTGTTATTCGTTTGCTGGAAATTAGAAATAGTTTAGAAACAAATCTTTGCGCTTAGCAAACCAAATTAAATATGTAGGCAAATGGGTGACTTCTGTGGAGCTGTTTCCTTATCCACGAAAGTAAAGGAGTAAAGAGTAAAAGTAAAATAAAGAGAAAGTAAAGAGGCCAAATGGAGGATTTTCTTCTTCGTTCTTTATCCTTTAACTGTTTTCTCTCTAGAGAGGCATTCATTTGTTCCACTTGCAAAGTCCGTCATGTAAATAGCAAATGCGCCATGGTGCAACGCAACCCAACGCTGACTCTTAAAGGGAATGGGAGTTGAGACTGATTGGTTAAATGCATGTTATGCTCAAAACACACCCATAACTAGGCCTATACGAAATCTGCACGCGCAGAAATCTGCAGGTTTCCACAGATTTAGACCATCATTCTAATTCTTTACATGTGTAAATTTAGATTTATTCAGTTTTTAAATTAATTTCAGTAATAATATTGACTAATATGAAAGTGTTCATATGATTAATTTACAATACAGTTTGTAAAGTCATATTTTCTGTCTTTTAGTAGATATATTATATAAGACTTGCTTTTTTTTACCAAATAAGTAGATCTAGATGGATTTGTTCTGTAAACATTAAATAAAAGTTAAAAAGCTATAATTTTTTATTTCATATATTAAGTTTTTAGTTATGATTCTCCTTAAAGCATTCCACATAAATCCGCAGATTTTTTTACAAAAATCTCTGCAGAAATAAAAAAATAGCAAAAACATGTCCACAGATTCTGTCTGGCCCTACCCATAACACATTAAGAGAATAAGCATAACCCTGTTTGACCATGTAGTGCGGTGCAAACCGTATTTTTCCATCCTTAAAACAGCAAAAGTGGATTCGGATATGCCCTTAATGTTTTAGCACCATGCACCTAGATCGTTAAAATCGTACCAATAGTAGCCCAATGTGTCTAAATTGTGCAAAAAAAGTGAAAATAAGAAATATATTATGTCTATTAGTATATCAATGACCATTAATACAGTAAATAAAGGAGAAAAATCACCATCATGCATTGAAATCATTTTATAATCAAGTTGAGCCAAAATTAATATTAATACACTATAAAATAAACATTGCATTAAAACAAGAAAGTCATTGATATTTTATGTGTTGCTCTTCAGATGAATCCTTGAGATGTGTCATGGAAATAAATATACCCGTTCGAAAAGAGTTCAGCTTTGATATCTGTATTCTCATTAATGTCAGTCTTACAGGAAGTTTCCTTGCCTTCTTTTTCACCACAGCTGCCTTCTCAAACAACGTAGCACGTGAACGTTTTGACAGTGATTTATTTTGCTATCTTGACCTTCATGGTTGAATGCAATTTAGAACTCAAAATGCTCTTTTTCCATTGCAATTGCCATTTTTATGAGCAGCTTTTGACTGATCCACCCATTAATGGAGACTATGGCTTGTACATCTGTATCAACTCGAAAACATGAGGTCATACCCACCCCCAAAAAATGTAATTGCCCAACAATGACCCTAAGATTATAATGTAGAGTGACCCTATAAGTCACTTTTCCTCTCATTAAATTAAGTGATATAATATGTCAGGATATGAGTGTGTAAGATGTGTTTACAGAAAGACAGGAATGAAAGTCAACATAATTTCAAGTGTTAAGTTGCTTTACATTATATGTACTGGTGATCACTTAGAGCTGATGTCTGTCAGAGGTGGCACAGAAGGCTTTTCTTCTGTCAGCTTGCGTAGAACAATGATGTGGGCAGTGTGTGTGTTCAGCAGGGTCTCCAGCTCATCCTGACTGCTCCCCAAAACACTCACTCCATTCACCTCCACCAGCCTGAAACATAAAAAAAACACACTCCCTCAGAAAAGGCATCATGTACTTGTTTTAAGTGGTCATTTGGCAAGATTAGAAAATAAAGAAATACAATATTAAAGATTAAAATAAAGATTAATAAAGAAATACAAACACATTCTTACTACTTAGAATGTACAGTTATAATCATGCCTTCCAACACTCCCGTATTTCAGACCCATCTCTCATATTGTTCTGTCTCACGGAATCCCCCCCCCACTCCTCAGCTTTTTGATACAGTCCAGTCTGAAACCTGGTGCATGTTTGCGCACCAAACCCAATGCGCAACCATCCCCATGCGCACCAAACCTAACGCACAACCATTCCCATACCCCCTTCCCGCTCTTCAGTTCGCTCCAGTTCGATTTTATGAACCAAATGTTGGCAGGTATAATTATAATGTAGAGTTATTACTAATTTAATTTATGCTACAGGCTTTAAATAACAATCTTAAAGTCTCTCTTAAAAACAATCTGTCAGTGCCAGTAGCCTAGTGATTAGCGTGTCAACACATGGCGCCGAGGGGCTCGCGGCGACCTCAGTTCGATTCCCAGCTTGAGGTCCTTTGCCGACCCTTCCCCTCTCTCTGCTCCCCATACTTTCCTGTCTGTAAATCTCCACTGTATTATCAAAATAAGGGTGAAAACCCCTAAAAATATTATATATAAAAAAACTATCTTAAATCTTAGGTATTTTAATTAGAGAAAGAACATGACAGCTTTGAAATTTTGAAAATATGAATAAGAAAAGGGCAATTTAAAAAAGGCAAGAAAAAGGACATTTAAAATTGTGTGAAAATTTTTCAAACATAACAATGTTTAATTTGTGTCAACATAACTACTATCATATACTTCATATACTATCATATACTTTTAGCATGGTTTACACAAGTGATGGACTACAGTGCTATTCAGTGTAACAAAAGCTAATGACCATGTTGGGAAAAGGAATATATATATATTTATTTCATTTTTTGTCTCTTTTTCTTTTCATTAATCAATTTTTTTGTATTGGTCATTTAAAGGTCATATATTAACAGATTTTTTTTCTCAAGTCTGATATGTTTTGCATATTAATTAAGCATTTTTGCAGAAGTAGATAAATGCTGGTCCAAAAGTAACTTCAGCTCAGCAGAAATGTGTTAAAACTGAACACAGAACACAGAAAGTCTTATGCTTTTAATGTTGTGCAGATAATTCGTAGAAAAAAGAGTGTGCATGGATGGGTGCAGCCAATGAAGGACTGGACAATGATTGACAAATGACGAATTTCACTAAACTCCACCTGTTAATATCAGCTGCCTATATAAGTTGAAGCCAGGAAATGAAAACGGTTGCGCACCTCCTGAATGTAACTTTGGCATTGCATTGAGGATAACAGAATTCTGTGAATCGAATTATTCATTTGTATACAATAAATTGTTAAGATTTTTGACATTGAAGAAAAACCTCTCCTGACCTTTTTTATTGAACACACATGGAATTGATTGAATATTCCGACAACCACTAGATTTTACCCATTTGTTGGTCTTTCATCAATTTTTAATATAATACAATTTATTTGATCACTTATTCTTTTATACTTTAATAAGTACAGTTAAGGTCATACAGGTCAGGTTAAATGTTAAATGTTTCACCCATATTTTGACATTTTATTTCCATATAAGATATCTGAAACAGGGGAAACGCGGTGGCGCAGTAGGTAGTCCTGTCGCCTCACAGCAGAAGGCTGGGTCTCCTTGGCTGGGTCAGTTGGCATTTGGAACGCGGGGAGAACATGCAAACTCCAAAGAGAAACACCAACTGACCCAGCTGAGGCTCGAACCAGCAACTTTCTTGCTGTGAGGCGATTGTGCTACCCACTGTGCCACCGCGTCGCCCACATATTAATTGCTTGCAACAATTTTGCAGAAATCTTTTCAGTGTATGATATTTATGTAAATATAAATCCTTCCTACAATGTAAATAGATTTCAGTACTCAGTAATTAACCAAGTAATTAACAACATTTACTTATTGTATGGGTTTAGATTAGGATTAAGGTTGGTGCAAATAATTATGCATAATTACAGTCATTACTTTAGTGAGTACATGTAGCAGTGTACCCAAAGCATTATGAAATACTGTTAACGCTAATTAAATTTGTATATTAAATATCTGAGAATTGCATTGTAATAAAAGCAAAAAAATTGCATTAATAAATAAAAGGTAAAATAATTAAATAAAATAATAAAAGGTAAAAAATACATACAGTACTAATTAAATACAGTACATGAAGTACATCAGAAGGCAGGGCTTCTGTAGATGTGAAAGAACACACTTCCCATGAAATTAAATCTCCAGTATGTTTATAGATTAAATGAACTGATTTTCAGCCTGCTCAATTTTGTACATTCATTAGCTTTTATTTAAAGTGTTACTGGGAAAAAAAAAGCAAAGTGACATCAGCTTTGAAGAGGTTTGCCAGATGTTTGGTTATAAACAACCAAAAAACATGCAGTTCCACAGATTCCTCTATTCCACTGGGTGCATATGCTAATTTTTATTATGTTTTTCTCTTCTCTCCCTCTGGTCCTCATCCACCACTTAATTATAACTTGTATTTTAATTGTGCTGATGTATATGCATTTGCAAATACATGGTTATGAGTTCTGTAAAACCCAGCTCAAGAAGCTGAATACTTAATCTGCAAGGCCATGCATTATTCATGTTTTTATCTGTTCCTTGTGTGTAGCCATCCAAGTTTTGCATTTCAGTGTTTTCCTGTTATGCTCCCTGTCTCCTACAAATTTCCATAGCAACAAGGGAAAAAACACAGGAGCTGATGGAACCTCTGTGATCCTCTCTGCTCTTAAAGGCTGGAAAATTTGGGATGTTTCTTGGCATGCTTTGTGTAAGGCCAATTAGAGGCCTAATTTGTCAAAACATCTATTGCATTTAAATGACCTCTTTGATCTCACATTCTTTCACATTTAAGTTGTTTTAAGACTGAGACCCAAAGGTTAGAGTGGGTGGAAATCTCTTAAAGGAATAGACTGCCCAAAAATATTTCAGTTTTCCATTAAGGTAAGACACTGAAGGTGGAAAAATAAACCAACAAACAAACAAAAATAATTTTCACCATATGTCTCTAAATCAGGGTGCCCAAACTTCTAATGAAGGCCAATAACAAAACTCAATTGAGGTTGGAGGGCTGAAGCTAAATATACCAAACTGAATTACATTAAAGTTGCCATAGTAACTTTCTAATTTAATAATATTTAAAAATATATAGGAAAAAAAAAACAATTTAATCGTATCAATAATTTATCGTATCAATAGATTCGCCCCAACCTTCCCCATTCTTTGTCATTTGAAATAATGACACGATGGACTGTAAATACAGACAATTTACCATCTTAAAAGTCATTATTATGAGATAAAACATTGAAATTATGACATAAAAAGTTCAAATTGTAACTTAAAATGTCTAAATTGTGTAATAAAAGTACAAATAACATTTTAAAATATGCATACATTTGCACTAATTTGCATGCATTTCTGCACTGTTTCTGTATTTTGTGATTCATGATTTTATTTTTTTATTTTTCCCCATTTTATTCATGCTTTTGAATTGCATTATGGGACCTTGATCTTTCTTCCAAACACTTGTAACCTTGAAAAGGTAAAAAAGTGACTTTTATTACTGTAACATTTTTTATAGTTTAAAGTGATAAACTGTCTGGGTCATGTATTACAGTACAATTACCTTAATACATTGCCAGTATATTTTCTGTTATTTAACTACAGTTGAAATCAGAATCATTAAACCCCATTTGAATTTCTTTTATTTTTTTAAATATTTCCCAAATGATGTTTAACAGAGCAAGGACATTTTCACAGTATGTCTGATAATATTTTTTCTTCTGGAGAAAGTCTTATTTGTTTTATTTTGGCTAAAATAACAGCAGTTTTTCATTTTTTAAAAATCCTTTTAAGGTCAAAATTATTAGCCCCTTTAAGCTATATATTTTTTCGATTGTCTACAGAACAAACCATTGTTATACAATAACTTGCCTAATTACCCTAACCTGCCTAGTTAACCTGATTAACCTAGTTAAGCCTTTAAATGTCACTTTAATCTGTATAGAAGTGTCCTGAAAAATATATACTAAAATATTATTTACTGTCATCATGGCAAAAATAATTCTGACTTCAACTGTATATATTTCTTAAATATTATATTATTTCAATCTGCTAAAATGTCTATTAAAGTCACTTCGTTAAACCATAGAGTTGAATTTTCAACAGCAAAAGTCGACAGAGCAGAGATCAAGGTCCCATAATGCAATTCCGATCTGTCAATAAAAGGAAAACACAAAAATACATTCCATGTCACAAAATACGGAAACTGTAATTAACAGATATTTTTACAGTGTGGCACAACAATCTGAACATTACATGAGTCAGATTATTAGAAACAATTCTCAGCAATGTTGTCAGGCAGATACAAATTGATACAGTGTGAGTAAAGAAATACTTAACAGTGTATTTGGGATGTTTCCTTTACAATAGACTAAAAAGCCCAAAACCTCAAAATGAACAGGTGTCTTCCACAAAATTATTGTGCAACATTTTGCTGCAGGTGCTATTTGTGCTGACTGTTACCTGTCATTCAGACAGAGACTAGTCCCCTCGGTTTGTACCACCATCAGGCCCTGGCCCTCATCCCAGCGAGCAGAGAAAGCGTAATGACCGTCTGAGTCTGCTTTCTCCTGGGTGGCCACAAGCATGACAGGAGACTGCAGAGAGACCAGCTGAGACAGAGAAGGACTCTTCCTCTCGGCTTTCTCCTGCAGCAAAGAGGGAAAAAAACTGTTGAACAAGCGTCAAAAGCAGTGAATAACTGGTGGGTCACCCCTGTGAGGCACGAATCTCGTTTTATAGGAGTTTTATAGAAAGAACTGGAGAGCCAGAGAAACAAGCTTGTCACAACACTCGTCCTTGAAACAACAGTTTTACGAGTGTGAAGTGTTAAAGCTGACAGACTTTCTAAATGGTGGCTGTACAGAAAATGAATGATTATTTAAGAGTGTCAAGTAAGATTTAAGGAAAAACGTATCCCATGAAACTGTTCTTAATTAATAGTTAATTAGTTAGTTAATACTATAAATTAAAAATGTGTTTATAAATTACTTTATTTCATTTTAGCAAGTTGTAAAGACAATAAAATACATGTATGAATACAATACATAACATTATTTTCCAACATACTAGTATTCAAGTGCAATTTAAAGGCTTAACTCAATTATTTAGGTCAACCAGGCAAGTTAAGTTAATTAGGCAAGACATTAGACAACATTGGCTTGATCTGTAGCCAGTCTAAAAAATGTATTATTAAGGAGGCTAATAATGTTAATCTTTTTAACAAAAATATAGATTTTTTATTCCAGCCAAACTAAAATAAATTAGATTTTCTCCCATAAGAAAAATATAATAGGAAATACTATGAACTAGGATTGTGCGATTAATTGAAATCATATCAAAATCGTGATTAGGACATGCGCAATGTCTAATTCACCTTAAAGCATGATTTTCCCGCAGCATGCCATTTGAACCAATCATAACACAGCGTGCCTAAACAGAGTAAAAACAGGAGACTGAATAGCCTGCGTATACAGTGATGGGTGAAAAAAAAGTCAACATTTTGGTGTGGGATTACTTTGGATACAGGAAGGCTGATGTATCGCAGAACCAGGTAATTTGTAAGTCAGTCCTAAATTGCATCATAAAAAGAAATGTAAAGCGTGCGGCGTGTCGCTTCCATCAGCATTTTCAACATGCTTTGCTGTCGCGCTCCTTTGTCATTGTTTGGCGAGGTTTTCTTAGAGGATGACAAACTAACAAAACTGCTGCAGTACCAATACAAGTTTTATTTATTGAGAAAATTAAATGGCACTGGTTGTTCGGGTGTCTTGTGTTTGTCTGAAGTATCTGGAATGTGTATATTACATACAAAGTATGAAGCTAATTGGTCAGCTCTTGTTACAGGACTCGCGGTGCAGCATTCAGTAAAGTTCAAGTCTAAAGTTTGTCTGAAATTAGATGTTTTCAACTAGGTGCGCCTGGAATACATTATTTCCTCCATTGGAAATAACGAACTTGTGCACGCAAAAGACGCAATTTATGAACGGCCTATTTCACGGCAGTGTCATAAAGAGGTCTATGATCTATGCATGGTAAAACAAATCTGTGAACACACACGCAACTACTTCTGATATTTGGTCAAGGAGAAGTGTTAAGGTAACGCATTATAAGTAACGCACGTTACGTAATAATATTACTTTTCCAAAGTAACGAGTAATATAACGCATTACTTTTAAAAATAAGTAATATTATTTGACTTACTTTTAAAAAAATGTAACGTGAGTTATTTTTTACCTTGCTTATTTGGCTTTTACAAAATATATTGCAGAATAAAAATGACCTTAGTCAGGTTGAATAACACACTCAATGAGAGAGTGTGCGGCGCTGGAACAGACAATCGACTCGCACTTATCTTTATCATCAGGTCTCCTTTGTACAGCAGATGAGTCAGTGTACTGTTCTACTAACTGATATGGGTTTATTTCAAGTCAGATGGGGTATCCGGTGTGTTAGTACTTACTGAAGATGCAAACCATTTCACGACAAGTTCAATTTAATAAACTGGTTTGACCGGTTCACTTAGAAGATCCAGTTAAAGCAAACGATTCATTTGCGAATTGTCCATCATCACTACAGTCAGAAACAGAAACAACGGCAGGCCAGAAACTTACATATTTGCTATGGATTCTTGTTCTTTTGAACTCATCTTAGAAAAGAATTGGATTGTCGTTAGGTGTAGAATATGTGTAAGTAATACTCTTGACAACTGCAAGAAATACGACATCGAAAAAACAAAAAACAAAACTGGATCTGAAGCTCTACACCTGCACCCCACCTCCAGCTATAATTAACGTCGTTTCATGTTCCCCAGGTAAAACAAATTAATTCAACTAAACTAAAAAAATGCTTACAGCTTTATTATGGAGGAGGTGCAGCCACTGTATAACATTACTGTAGAAGCGACTACGTTTTGTAATATAGTACGTTTTTTTTCTCCTTTGTGAAACGATTTACACATTTGTTAAGGCCACGTGAAAAAATTTATTCAATGTATAAAGCTCAAACATTTATGTTGATTTAGGGATGTTTATTATCGTCTTACTCTTCATTTTGTTATTAAACATTCTAAAGGTTTAAAATCAGTTTTTGTCTTAATAAATTATTTCATGTTAGTATTCTTAGGCTGTATTGCAGTCTTTATCTTAATGGACAGTGAGTTTACTTAATTAATAACACAAAACATTCAAAAGTAGCAAACACATGCCCCCCTTTGAATATTTTTTTCTTTTCCCAAATAATGTTTAACAGAGCAAGGAAACTTTCACAGTATGTCTGATAATATTTTTTCTTCTGGGGAAAGTCTTATTTGTTTAATTTTGGCTAGAATAAAAGCAGATTTAACATTTTTTGAAATCTATTTTAAGATTACATTTTTTAGCCACTTCAAGCTATGTATTTTTTCCGATAGTCCACAGAACAAACCATCGTTATATGATAACTTGCCTAATTACCCTAACCTGTCTAGTTAACCTAATTACCCTAGTAAAGCCTTTAAATGTCACTTTCAGCTGTATAGAAGTGTCTTGAAAAAGATCTAATAAAATATTATTTACTGTCATCATGGCAAAGATAAAATAAATCATTTATTTGGAATGAGTTATTAAAACTATTATGTTCAGAAATGTGTTGAAAAAATCTTCTCTCCCTTAAACAGAAATTGGGGAAAAATAAACAGGGGGGCTAAAAATTCAGGGGGGCTAATAATTCTGACTTCAGCTGTACATTGGTTAAATAAAGAAGCCAAAATGTGTCATGACTGATTACTATTAAGCATGCAGGATCACATAAACGCACACCCTCAACCAAATAGCCATGACAGAGACTGAATACAGGAAGTGAGTGCAAAGATAAATGCGGAGTGATCAGGTTTCTCCGAACACACAGTAGAAAGTCGAGGTGAGGGCTGGAGACTCCTGGCGTGTGAAAGCCCTGCGGCCAAAGGCTACTGAGCCTCTCCCCAGACACGGGCACCAGACGACCCGCTCACACAGGAAACCCCCCTGCAGGACGGCTTACGAGCCCTTCTCACCCCAATGTTTGGATTCCCCAGGGCAGGATGCATAGCACAATTATTTAAAAGGAGCAGCAAAAGGCCGAGTACTTAAGAATTAATCATTTCGGTCAACTTTCATTTGCTAGTAATGTCCTCCATCCCCTCATATTACCCTAGTGAGCTGGCCACAGAGCAAAGAGAGCACACCGAACAATGGAAATACAGAATATGACTTGGCAAGTGTCTTTTAAATTGTAGAAGTTTGAAGAGATGCTGTGCGAAGAACAATCGGTTGAGAAACAGGCACACCTTCAGAAATCCCCTAACTCTTATGAGATGGGAGAGGAAGCCGTGCCAAGCCCCGGATTGTAGGATTGTGTTTCGCATGAGAAAGGCTTCCGGACTCGGTTAGAAAAGTGTGGTTGGTATTAATGATATAAGTGAGGTACTGTCAGTTACAATAATGGATTTGCAGGGCCCTGGAGTGTAGTGTTGCATGCAGTAAAATGGCAACCTCAAGATGGACTATAAATCCCTAACAGAGCCAAAAGCTGCCACAACTATTAGCCACTGGGCCTCTTAGCCGCCAGTGCAGCTCAACACGGTGACCACCGAGACTTCGGAAAGAGGGAACAATCAAAGTGAGCCCAACTACTGGGAGCTCTCGTGCTTGGCCGCAATCGCAGTATCTCGACCACCTTTCCCATGCGCATACTGAAACCTAATCCCAGTCTCCAACCACGGCTACATGGAATGAAACATATTTCAATTGAAATAAAAGTTATTATATAGAGAGGGTTTGCCTGCTCAGATCACTGTATTTTAGATTGAAATCCTAAATTTGCAATCACTTTCTTCCTGTCCTCTCTGACGCACTGCAATCACGATGCATCGCAGAGATTAGAGGTGATGATGAAATATTTCCTTACTGTCAGATAATCTAGGGAAAATAAATGGCAGCCTGCTCCTTATTAGGACCCAGGCTTATATTAGTTCCCAGACTGCTCTGTGTCCTGACCTGCGCCTTTCCCCTGATTAGGTCATATGATAAACATTAGCGCCACTGCCTTTTTCCCACCAACTCAGCACCTAAAGACTGTGGCCTGAGGGCAGCAACGTGACACGCTCTTTTCTTCCAAAGCCCCAGTCGACATGTGTCCTTTCATGGCACCTCGTTAGGTCTCTACCGATGAGATGAAAGAGCCGCTTTAAAGGAGGACAGAGGTGGGAAAGAATCACAGGTACGGTCACATTGTGGATAGATTTACACCAGCATTTTGTGTCATCCTGGTTTTTGAAAAACGAGTGGTATCAGTGCCTATGACTGTCATAGTGAAACGTCACAATTAATTCACTTAGAGATTTATTTATAAAATACCAAAGATAGCATAAAAATTACAAAGTAATGTTGCGAAAATAGCTTTTACACCGATTAAATGTGTTCGGTTTTTTCCTCAAATGTTTTTGTAAATCCAACAAAGTGCTTGCATATTGGGAAAAGCCAAGACTGTAATGCTCACATTAGTACCATATGTTCAGCCTCATTAAAATGTGGTCTAAAATAATAACAACTGGCCTGCATTCACATGTCAGCACTATATCATTTCATACTGCACCAGAAAACCTTGAGAAACTAGGCTGAGGGTTTCAGTTCCTCACCTTTGCCTGGGTCTTCTCCAGTACTTCACGCAGGTGAGAGACCTGCCGATTGAGGTGGACCAGTGTGATCTCATCTTTAAACACCTGGCAATTCAGCCTCATTTTTTCCAGAATTCGAACCTCTAATGGCCTGAGGAGTAAACAAACACAAGTTGCTCCCTTGAGTTTTCTTAAAGGAACAGTTGACCGAGATATTTCCCATTTTTATCCACAGAATGAATTAAATTTCAGTCTGCTCTTTACACTATGCACATACAGTACCTGCCAACACTCCCGTATTTCAGACCCATCTCCCATTTTGTTGTTTCTCCCACAAATCCCCCTCCCCCACCCCCCGGTCCTCAGCATTTTGGTACAATCTATAACTCCCCCGGATCGATGACATTTTCTTATAATATCCGTTCGCAGCTGCTGCCCAAAACCTGATGCAAATACCAATTGGCAGGTATGACTATGCGGTGTACAGCTTTAGAAGGCTTGGAAAACCTTGGAAAATAGCGACTACTTATACAGTGCTCAGCATAATTGAGTACACGCCATTTTGAAAATGAATATTTTTATCCATTTCACAGTGAATATAGGCAATGCATTTTGGTGCCTTTTAACAAAACAGATTTATTAAACAGATATTTTTATTAAAATAATATTTTAGTCACCAAACATATTTAGAAATTGAAAGATGATACAATTAAATTTAAGCAAAATATTGCAAAAAAAAAAAAAAACATTTACAACCTACAAAATTTCCACTGTTTTTTTTTTTTTTTTTTTTTTTTTTTGCTTGATTTTTACCGTTTTTTAAAATTTGTGTTTAATATTTTTCTCTGACATATACATTTGGATGTACTAGATTTTGGACCGTAATCTTAAGTTATTTTATTAGATAAGCTCCAGATTTGGATGCAGTACTGACTAATCTAATATATATGCACAAACCTATATAATAGTATAGCTTCCTATTAAAAATATGAATTTAAAAGACAAATTTGTGAGGGGTGTACTCATATATGCTGAGCATTGTATGATACATTTATAGTTTTCATGTCATTTGTAGTTCAGTCATCTAATTATACATAAAAGGGTTGACATAAGAAAACTCCTATATGCCACAAAATGGTTTGGATCATGAGAGTAAATTATAACCAAATTTTCATTTTTAGAGAAGGATTATTTCTTTAAGCTTTTTCTTGGATCAGGAAGCTGATTTCCAATCTTCTGTCACTTTATATCAAAGATTAGGCTTTTTATTATTCTGTGGCTAGATCTTAAATAAATGTAAGTGGTCTAAACCTATCATGTTCTCAGACACAAATATCTTAGATTAATGTCATCCAAAAACCCTGAAACTTGAAAGATTTGTTTGCATTTTTTGCTGGGGAAATGGCCAAGCACATGAAGGACATAACGAAACAAAAAAACAATAAGCCTTCAAGTTAAGTGGCTTATCAGGTAATTAATGAGGACTTGGACATATTGATTCATGATGCTATTTTCTCACACCCTTATCCATTCCTGCTTTCAATCTGTCCAGCTTGAAAAAATGTCAGAATAAATCAAAGCCCGTAATGCTGAGAAAAAGCAGGAAACTACTGGGTGAGACCCACACTGGCTTTTCCCTTAAAACACCCTCTCTTTATTTGCACACCTCATAAATTAAGCAGGTACAGATTCCCGTTTTAGGTGATAAAGCTGATCCTTCAAAAGTTATGCTTCTGTGTTTCTTTAAAAAAACAACAACAAGAACATCGTAAGAGTGAGCAAATGGTGGGCAATATTTTTTTTTTTTGAACACCATTAAAGCCATGATAAAGGGTTGTTTCATCTTAAAAATTCAAAGTATGTTGTGTATTCACCCTCATGTTGTGTCAAACCCCATAAGAATTCTGTTCATCTTTAGAAGACAAATAAAGATATCTTTAAGATTTCTATCCCTCTGATGCACATTTATAAATAGATCAAAATAAAAATCCATACAGTATTCATTAACTGGTTTAATCCCAGTTTTCTAAAAAATACATGGTGAACATATTGAATTTTGGATTTTATTCCAATCAACACCAGTAAACATTAAACACAACCATATCACTCTGCAGCCCAAGACCGGTTCCTCACTAAAGCCCCCTGGTCAGTACCTGGATGGGAGACCACATGGGAAAACTAGGTTGGAAGTGGTGTTAGTGAGGCCAGTGTGGTGGCACTCAACCTGCGGTCTGTGTGAGTCCTAATGCCCCAGTAAAGTGAAGGAAACAGTATACTGTCAGTGGGCACCGTCTTTCAGATGAGACATTAAACAGAGGTCTTGACTCTCTGTGGTCGTTAAAAATCCCATGACACTTCTCGTAAAGAATAGGGGTGTAACCCTGGTTTCCTAGCCAAATTCCCTCCATCGGCCCTTAACCATCATGGCCTCCCAATCATCCCCATCCACCGAATAGGCTGTATCACTGTTTCTCCACTCCACCTATAGCTGTTGTGTGGTGAGCACACTGGTGGCATTGTCCCTTGGCTCCCGTCGCATCATCCATGTAGATACTGCACACTGGTGGTGGTGTGGAGAGACCCCCCCCCCCCCCCCCCTCCATGATTGTGAAGCGCTTCGGGTGTATGGCCGATACAGTACTTGAAAAAGCTCAAAAGTGTCGCCAACTCTCAATAACTAATCACATCACCTTCCTATTTTTTACCATATTGGTTGTTTATTAGTACTTATAAAGTACAGTACATATTCTGCATGATTTTATTCTATATCTCTAAGCCCAACTAATACGTAAATCTGATTAATATAGCTTAATAACTATTAATAAGCAGCAAATTAGGAGTTTATTGAAGCAAAAGTCATAGTTAATGGTTTATTAGAAAGAACTGTGCTATATAAATACACAAGTTACATTCCATTAAACACCGAAGCTCAACCATATCTGATTAAAATTGAAAGAACAACCCTAATTGATACAGTACTTGAAGAAGCTCAAAAGTGTCGCAAATAAATCTCGTTGCTGGTGCTATGGGAATGATGTATATTTTGTTCTCTGATTAATGTTGATGTGTGAAAACGAGACTGCAATACATCTGTTGATCATATCTCTAAAGAACACTTGTATTAAACTGTTCAATTCATATGTGCGTTTTTATTTTTAGTTTTGAAGTGTGAGAGATTTGGATGAACAGACTTCCAATAGATTACCTAATAATAAATAACTTGTTTGATTGGAAATTTCTGCATGGAACATTAAAAAATTTCAGTAACACTTTAGTTTAAGTGCCAATTCTCAATAACTAATCACTTATCACCTTCCTATTTTTTATGATATTGGTTGTTTATTAGTACTTATAAAGTACAGTACATATTCTGCATGATTTTATTTTACATCTCTAAACCCAACTAACACGTAAACCTGATTAATTTAGCTTAATAACTATTAATAAGCAGTAAAATTAGGAGTTTACTGAAGCAAAAGTCATAGTTAATGGTTTTATTAGAAAGAACTGCGCTAAATAAAACCACACTTTACATTACATTAAACACCAAAGCTCAACCATATCTGATTGAAATGAAAAAACAATCCTCATTGGTACTTGAAAACGCTGAAATGTGTCACAAATGAATCTCATTGGTGGTGCTATCGGAATGAATAAATATTGTTCACTGATTAATGCTGATTTGTGAAAATAAGACTGCAGTACATTTATTGGCCATACAAAGTGATCATATCTCTAAAGAACACTTTTTTTTAGCTTTGAAGTGTGAGAGCTTTAGATGAATAGACTTCCAATAGATAACCTATTAATAAATAACTTGTTTTATTAGAAATTTCTGCATCGAACATGAAACAATTTCAGTAACACTTTAGTTTAAGTACCAATTCCCACTAATGGCTTATCGCCTGCCTATTTTTAAGATAATGGCTGTTTATTAGTACTTTTAAAGGACAGTACATATTCTGCATGATATTATCTCTAAGCCTAACATACATAAACCTGATTAACAGCTTAATAACTATTAATAAGCAGCAAATTATGAGTTTATTGAAATAAAAGTCATAGTTAATGGTTTATTAATAGAAAGAACTGCATATTAAAATTATGAGTGACCAAAATTTCTTATGGGTCTGAAACATCCCAAGGGTATATACAGTAAATGATGATAGCATTTATTTTAGGGTGAACTAACCCTTTAGGAAAACACATTAAACACTGACATAATGGGTCCAATCAAGAGGTGGAGCAGGCAGCAGCTTTCTCAGCACTTCAGGAAATTAAGAAAGATCTACCCATTACCATCATCCACTGCAACCTTCAGCACTGACGCCACAGAAAAAATAAACTGTAACAGACTGTAAACAGAGCATCAAAAAATCACAGGATGTAGGAAATTACACTGAGGGCATCCAAAACCAGCCATGATCATCGCTTCTTCCAACTTTTCCTCCTAGAGGATGCAGTACATCATTATCCATAGAGACTAATGCATTAATGAACTGTTTCCTATGATAATCACATATAATTACTGCACTACTTTACATTAACCTCAAGAACATTTTAGTCTCTTCTATAATAGGATATGCTTACTTATTCTTCTGTGCTGGTGCAGTGTTGAAACTGTCCCTGAGCATTTGAAGGCTCTGTCTCTTCCTCTTCAGACTGTCCTGAGCCTCAGAGAGACGTCTCTTTACATCCACACGGTCCGTTTGCACTGCATCCACCTCCTCCTCCTCCTCCATCTTCTTCAACTCTGAACAGAAGGCCACCAGACCATGGTAAAGCTCCTGAACCTGGATGTCATACAGACACAGATCAGCTAAAATCAATAGCAGAGAACGAGGTTATTCGTCACATTTTTTCCCCTCTCAGGGCAGGTTTATTTTTAAAAAGACTGTTTCTGTAGAAGAACATATTTCTATGTTTCGGCTACAGAAACGTTTTTGAACATTTCCAATGTTTTTGCCAAGGAAAAAAGATGCAGTTCATTGAAAACATACAGACCCTGTGATAACATGCTCCAAAATTGGACACAGTAATACTGGAATTTTATTTTTATGAATGATTTATAAGAATTACACTTTTAAAGATTTTCTAAAGAAAGTTTATTTAATCTATTTTTAAAGAAATAGTTTAGCCCAAAGTCCCGGTAGCCGTTAGCTTGTATTTTATGAATCAAACTATTTTTATCTAACAGTCTTCTTTAATATTTTTCTTTAAAAAACACTTTTATCTTGAATGGTCCGAGGTTAAATTAAAGGAATCAGCCAAAAATCTGTCATCATTTCAAGAGTTCACACTTAGCTGATGATTGATAATAAAGCATGTTTGGTATGTTGTCACAGGAGAGAGCCCTGAGCTCAGAAGATCCTTAAGCCTGGGGCACCCTCTGGTTTCATTGGGAGAGAGGGGAGTCTGAGCTCAGGTAGGTTTCGAGAGCACCCCCAAATTTGTTTGCTCAGCCTATTCCTTGAATATTAGGGGTTACCATGGCTAACTATGCCAGAATATGATAATGCCCCAGTAAAAGTGAAGGGGACACCAAAACAATCTATGAACGCCGTCTTTCGGATGAGATGTTAAATTGAGGTCCTGACTGTGGTAATTATCCAATGGCACTTCTCGTAAAGAGTAGGGGTATAACCCTGGTGTCCTGGCCAAATTCCCTCCATCGGTCCTTACGATCATGGCCTCCCAATCATCCCCATCCACCGAAGTGGCTGTATCAGTGTTACTCTACTCCAATACTGGTGTGCGCACTGGCACCGTTGTCCCTTGGCTGCCGTCGCATCATCCAAGTGGATGCTGCACACTGGTGGTTGTGTGGACAGACCCCCTCTCATGATTTGTGAAGCGTTTTGGGTATATGGCCATACACAATTAATGCACTATATAAATCCACATTACTTACTCACTAAAAGTATTTTTATTAACCCTAACCTACTGTCTACTAACATACTAAAACTTTAATGAGACAAACTTGTCATGTTGTTGTAAAGTTAACATGTCTAAAACGGTCCATCAAAATAAAGTGTAAACACATTTCGAAATAGAAACTAACTAGAAACCAACAATAAATTCATTATTAGAAAAAAAAGAGCATTTGCATAACTGGACCTATAGTTCCTGCTGAGACAACAAGAAAATGTACTGCTATATACATTTCTAGATATCGCCAAATACATCAGGAGCTACGTTTTTTTTTTTTTGTAAATCCACCAGAGGCCACTGTGTACAATTTTTCAGATCTCAAATTTCTCTTGCAAGTGCCATTCGCACCTGCTGTTCTCCTGTAAATCCACCAGAGGCTGCTGTTGACTGACTGAATGACTGACTGACAGATCAATCGACAAACCCACCCTCCTCCTTCCCTAAACCCAACTGAAAATGTTTTAAAAAACATTCCAGAAGAAGAAAAGCCCTACCTGATTTTAACTACATTTTCAGAATGAGTCTATGTTGTCTTTATTTCAAATAAAATGGTGAAAAAGAAAATGGACAATATTTGGTTTGGTTCTCACTTTACTCCAGCCGAATGACAAGAAATATTTACCTGTATGATGACGTTTTGAAGGGAAGCTACCTGCTGGTTTAGCTCTCGGATCTTCTCATTGTTGTTTTGCAGATTCTTGCTCTGAACATCATCAGCAGTGCAAATAATGTTATCTGGAGAACCAGGACCATCTTTCTGTGTGCCCTAAAGGTTTTGTGAGGCAAAAGTAGAATTGTATACATTAAACTTTAACTCCTAGGAGATTTATATTTGTGTATTTTTTTACTCCACTGAAATGCTCAGCTAAAACACGCGATTCTGTCTACCTTTTTACATAAGTGAAGCTCCATTAGTCTCGTCTCTGAGCCAGGCAATTCTCCAATCTGCTGCTCAGGGGAGATCTCATCTGAAAAACGTGGAAAAATAGAGATGGTATGTAAAAGTAAATTCACTGTGTAAATTCCAGAGCACTTACAAGCCACAAGCCATATATGAGTCTCTCTGAACGCAGGGATAAATGGCAGATCTTTTCCAAAGAAGACAAAAGAAAAAGCCCTAAAAATAATACACTAAACTGAGCGCAAGTCAGGTTTAGCTTGATTAATTATTGCATACTTTTTTCTTTTTTGCTTATGTGTGCATAACCCCACTGGCATACTAATGGCACATATCCATAAATATGTTAACATCTTCATCTTTTACTGAAAATAATATAAATACAGCTCTATACAAAAGTCACAATTATTAGCCCTCCTGTGATTTTATTTTTTTTTCGTTTTTAAATATTTCCCAAATGATGTTTAACAGAGCAAATAATGTTTCACAATATTTTCAGAAATATTTTTTCTTCTGTGGAAAGTCTTATTTGTTTTGTTTCGGCTACAATAAAGTTTTTAATTTTTGAAAAAAAAAAAAACATTTTAAGGTCAATATTATTAGCCCTCTTGAGCAATATATATATATATATATATATATATATATATATATATATATATATATATATATATATATATATATATATATATATATATATATATATATTTATTTATTTTTTTTAAATAGGCTCATTCTGAAAACGTAGCCCTATATACATTTTGGGAGATCGCAAATTACGTAGCCAGAAGTACATATGGTTATTTCTGGATTGTTTTTTAATATTGTCGGTTGGGTTTAGGAAAGTGGGTGGGCAAGTCAATTGGTGCTTTTGAAAATACTATTGGTCATGGGAAGGAGGAGGGTGGGTCAGTTGATCGGTAAAGGCTGGTTTATACCTTTGCGTCGAGTGATTGGCGTGACAAACGGCACACGCCTTGCACGTTGCTGTGCATTTACACCTCTGTGTGCTATTTGTGTTGCTTTGCAATAACACTTTTAAAACGCCAGCTGGCTCTGAGGTTTTTATGTCTCGTGTTTTTTCGCTGGTGTTAAATTTTTTCTGAATGCTATCTTAGTAAACAAGTAGCTAAACCTCGCTACCAAGCCGACCAAATACAGAGCTTGCACTATGCGTCATTGCATCGTGTAGTTACATTTTTTGAGAGGCACGCATCACTGTTGGCGACGGCCACGGCTAGGGCTTTGCGGCCATGCAAAGGCTGCACTGAAACATACGCATGCACTTGATTCAGAAGTATAAATCAGCCTTAAGTAAGTCAATTATTCAGTCAGTCATCCAGTCAGTTGACAGAGGCCTCTGGTGGATTTAGGCAAGAACAGCAGGTGCACTCACTAGAGAAATTTGAGATCTGAAAAAGCATACACAGCGACCTCTGGTGGATTCGTGAAAACAAAAACTGCAAAAAAAAAAAGTGTAGCTCCTGGAACATATTTGGCGCACTCCAGAAATGTAGATAGCAGTATGTTTTCAGAATGAGCCTGGGTTGTTGTTTTTTTCGATTGTCAACAAAACAAACCACTGTTATACAATGACTTGCCTAATTACCTTAAATTGCTTAGTTAACCTAATTAACCCAGCAAAGCCTTTACATAGCACTTTAAGCTGAATACTAGTATCTTGAAAGATATCTAGTAAAATATTGTTTACCTTCATCATGGCAAAGATAAAAGAAATCAGTTATTAGAAAGTAATTATTAAAACTATTATGTTTAGAAATGTGTTGAAAAATCTTCATTCTGTTAAACAGAAATTGGGACTGATAATTCAGGATGGCTAATAATTCTGACTTCAACTGTCATCTGTGATAAAGGATATATATTTATTTGTGCATGTTTTATAAATTTTTGCTTATAAATATACAAGACCTTCTTTGATTTTCAGGTTGAAGTGATCTTTGTCTTCATTTATTCCCAGCATCCTCAGGGAGGACTCCATCACTTTCGCCACACTTGTCTCTTTGGGTGTCCTTAAATGAACTGTTCGATCTGAAGCTAAAACAAAATAACAGACAGACATTAGCAAGAATTAAAAAAATATATTTGTGAATCTAACAGTTAGATGGTACAGGATTGTATAAAACTGTACCATTGACTGTGATCTCAATGAGATGAGAATTCTTCTGAAATCTTTGCTCCTTCTGTCTGTGAACGAAAACATGACATATTCAGGCCAACCTATGAATGCTGGTAAGGAAACAATATAAATGCAATATTGGAAAGTTTTCCAATTGTATGAAAAGGAAGGGTGCTCTACCTGAATTTGAATGAGCATCTGTTTATGTTGCTAACTTGAGAAGAAGATTTTGACTTGGTCATGGACACCAAAGCCGTTGTGAATATCTCAACATTGTGTGGACCAAACCTTTCTGTTGGAGGAAAAAAAAACAAGTGAGGCGAACTTCACAAGACTGATACTACAAAAGCACTAAGACCTGAACTCAGAACAAATCATGACTGTGTTATGGTACCCAGGAGGGAGTCGAGTCTTTGGGTGGTGGAGTTTGGTGGGTGTAACTCATGGTAAATGGCAGACAGCAGCCTCTCTCTATCCTCCAGATTGGACACTTGAAGGATTTCAAGAGTCTTGAGATCAATGGAAGCGATGTGAGATCCACTGAACTCTGCCTCTGTAGGGTTTGATCCACCCAAAGCCACAAAATGATCATTAACAACTCTTTAAACTGTTGTTTCTGATAAATAACACCAATGGATCTCTAAAATAGCTCTTTATTGAGTGGAATACTTTGCAAAAAAGGGATTGCGAATCATTAGCTAGCAATAGTAAAAATCTCAACGGTGCTATATAAGCTAGTAGATGTTGTTTATCTTCTCTTTTTTAAAGTGATGCAATAACTTAAAAGTGTAAATGAGCAATACGTAATGTGAACACTTATTGGTTTGTGGTCTATGCATTTGTCTTTTTGAATGTTTAATGAATTAAAACATATAAAAAGGGTGGGAAAATGACAAAAACAAATGTGTAAACTCTATTTTACCTCTAATGAAGGGCAGGCATTTCTGTAGACCAATATTACTAAACCACTGGCAGACCTCCTCTGTGTTCAGCTCTGCTAAATGTTTGGCTCTGTACCCATTAGAATCCTGCTAAACACAGACAGATACAACACAAACACGCAACACATACATACATTTTTTAAAGTTCAGGACACGCATGCATGCAGACACATTCATCAACTTGAAATAACTGGTTGTGAACATCCTCCTGCATGTTCGCAGGGAATTAACACGATGAAAGACGTGTCCACACAAAAAAACAAATTTAGAACATTCCACCGTAAAAGAGAAAAAATAGGACTTTAACAGTTTTTTCTTTTACCAGGGAGAACTTCTTTAACCAAGGAACCCATGAAATGCTGCATGAGTGTACTTGCGTATACCCTACAGCTGTGGATGCTCTGAATGTGAAATGAGGAGTGTTTTCATGTAAAACTACTACTTTTTTTAAAAAATGTGTAGTTTTCAACTGTACACTACCTGACAAAAGACTTGTGGCTTATTCAAGTTTTAGGAACAACAAATAATAACTTCTAGTTGATCATTTGGTTTCACAAGTGGCTTGAAAGGCAAAGGTCTCTAGATTACCTTTATATTACTAAAATAAAATATGATCATGCCTTGATTTTTAATTATTTAATTAGGACAGTAAGGTCTGACATTGCTTAGACACATCATTAAGTCACATCATTTAACATAAATAATGTACAGTATAGAATATAAAGTCATGGTGAAGTGGAAAAAGAATAAAATTGAGTCTGACTCTCATGAGCTTGGAGGACTGCATCCATACATCTCTGCAAGGGCTCAAATAACTTATTAATAAAGTCATCTGGAATGGCAAAGAAAGCGTTCTTGCAGGACTCCCAGAGTTCATCAAAATTCTTTGGATTCATCTTCAATGCCTCCTCCGTCATTTTACCCCAGACATGCTCAATAATGTTCATGTCTGTTGATTGGGCTGGCCATTCCTGGAGCACCTTGACCTTTTTCATTTTCTAAAACTTTTATGTGGAGGCTGAAGTATGAGAATGAGTGCTATCCTGCTGAAGAATTCGCCCTCTCCTGTGGTTTGTAATGTAATGGGCAGCACAAATGTCTTGATACATCAGGTGGTTGATGTTGCCATCCACTCTGCAGATCCTTTGCACGCCTCCATACTGAATGCAACCCCGAACCATGATTTTTCCATCACCAAACTTGACTGATTTCCATGGGAATCTTGGGTCCATTTGTGTTACAATAGGTCTTTTGCAGTATTTGTGATGATTGGGATGCAGTTCAACAGATGATTCATAAGAAAAATCTACCTTCTGCCACTTTTCCAAATGATCAACAAGACTTAACTAGTTGCTCTTACAACTGGAATCGACAACAAGACTTTTGTCAGGGAGTGTATCATCAAGCAGAGCCTCCTATGTTACTGACTGTGAATGATCATTTGAATGAAATTTTTACAAAGTCACTGAGGTGAAGATATCGGTGCATGTTAAAAATTTTATAAATTTAAATGTCTGCCTATCGATTTAGTGCTCAAAATCGTTCATAGTTTTATGGTTCACTGGGCAATACATCTTAAAAATCAGAATAGCAAAGAAGAGAAAATGAAACTATAAGAAAAGCCAAAATGCTGTCAGTATACTTTTCACAATCAGCGTTACCTTCACTGCGTTTTCTCCAGTGTGCTCCTTTGACTGAGGAATGTAGGATGCTGGGAAGAGGGAAAATAACAAGTTCACTGTCTTGCTAAAAAAAGACAAGCCTTAATGTGTATGCTGGTTTAGCATTACTGCTAGTTTGGGATCTTGCTTTAAACCTGGTTGAAAACCTAATAACACTTTTGGGGTTCCTAATCAAAATGGACTGACTAAATATTATATTATAACCAAAATCAATATTTTTGTCAACTTGTTTTCTTTGTATTAAAATATATTTTGTACTGTTTGGCTTTGATTAAGCTTAGCAAGAAATCCTTACTGGATATGCTAGTTAAAAGGCCTAGGGAGACTGCTAAAAGTATCATCAACCTGGCCTTTGTAAACCATCACACATTTACCAACAGTTATCCTTCTTTGACGTGGAGATTCCTCATCTTCAATGATTTCATCTGGTTTTTCACATGCTGAGTGAAAGGTTTGACTTCTTGGCACTGGATCACCCAAACTACAGGACCTAGTGGCTGGATTCTGATGACAAACAAGGGTGCGCTTTAAATCACAAATTCTGTGTGAAATATGAATTATGTCAATGAGCTGCCAACCACTGTTTTCAGTATTATTATCATCATCAAATGCTTTTACCTTCTGGTGCGTTAGCATGTTCATCTTACTGCTTAGCGGTAGTAGCCTCAACTCTTCCTTTAGCAACTCACGGCTGTTGGCATCCTTGTTGCTCAAGTCATCTAAATGAGTAAAACAACACATCAACATAGATGTCAGCACTAATAACAGATGCCTACTAAGCGGATGGGAAAGAACTTTTGGGTCCAGAGAAGTCCCAACTCTGTCTGGGTCGTCGAGTCCATCTCTGGGAAACAAAACAAGTAGAACTTCAAGCTAACATGGGAAAAATTGGTCCGAAACTCAAGTCTGGATAATACAGAACACCATATTTGGTGTATTGAGCTCTGTGGAGAAAACTTGAAAGCTTGGTTGGAATTTGTGTCAAATTAATATTGTCAGCCGGAAACAGATACTTAATCTCTGTATGCTAGCGCTAAAACTTGAGCTAATAATGTTGAGGGAAGAATGAAGGCGTTTTTTTTCCGCTGTAGTTGTTTTTGGTTCTGTGGCATCAGTCATCAATGATTTATCACAAGCCTTTTCTGCACACTTTGTACACACATGCCAGCACACTGCTGAACAGTGGGATATTGCAAAACTGGGTTGTCAGTGAAAAGGACAAGTGAGGTTCTGTCTGGCCAGTGGCATACTTTAGTGACCAGTGACATGCTATGTTTTCCCACAGACAGCAGACATTCTAACATTCCCATAACCGCAATGCTTTCTGAACCCCTCCTCCCCTTCCTTCATAAAAAGCAGGAAAAACAAACAAGTGCTGGGAATTGACACACTCAAACGATGGCCTTAAGTCCTATCAAATATCCATTCTCAAATCCCTGTTGAACATAAGAGGAAATGCTATATGTTTGGCATTGATGCCAGGTTTGTACATTGCCCAAGGAAATCTACAGTCTTATGTCAATTCTGTTGTGAAACAAGTGGAAAATGGTGGAAAATTTGACCAAAGGCTGTGTTTTCACCTGATATGAATGTGTTTTCACAAATGGTCAGCTAACACATAAAACGGCATATTATTTTCGTGCAACTTCTCAAAACACTTTCTTAAAAGTGCATGCGAAACGAAATATGGTTAGATGAACTTGCTCAGCAAACAAGTTACAACGTTTTTAAAAAGCAGCTATGCTACAACGGAGGACACCAAGCTCCAGTCACTCAAGCCCAGTTTGTTCTTTAGCTTCAACTGATTGCACATCCCCTCCACGTAGCCAACACCATTGTGTGAATTTATACTTCTGTGTTCTGTCTGTGTCGCCTTGCAATAACACTTGCAAAATGCTTGTCATTGCGACATGACATGAGAGGTGCGTGTCAGGGTACATCGAAGGGTATGCAACTGTGTGAAGGCAATGCTGGACCTTAAGTCACAATTACTACAGTGAGAATATTTCTACACTGAAATAATGACATATTGGATTTACAATTTTTTAAGGTAAATGGTTGCAACAATTTATATGGACTAAATTTGAACAAACAAATTAAATTTAGTAATGTTCAACTTGATTTGTTTGTTTAAATTCAGCCCATATCAATTGTTTGCAACCACTTACCTTAAAATAAATGTAATTCTAATAAATCATTTTTCTTTCATTGTATTTATCAAACTTTAAACTCATCAACAATCATGAGTAATGCTAGGCAACTGTTATGCGGGCTTTAACCTAACTTTATTCATTCATTAATTTTATTTTCGGCTTAGGTGGGGGAAACCGGAGAACCAGGAGGAAACCCATTCGAACGCAGGGAGAACATGCAACCTCCACACAGAAACGCCAACTGATCCAGCCAAGGCTCGAACCAGTGACCTTCTTGCCTTGAGGCGACAGCACTACCTACTGCGCCACTGCTTCACCCTTAATCTATCTTGTTTTTCATTTAATGAGGAAATCATAGCTGTGCAGAGCGAAAGAACAAGGTGTGTTTATCAATAGATTGTTATAATATGTGCATATTTCCAGTTCTTTGCTATAGAAAGACTTGTGTCACTTGTACCCCAATGTCATAGGGAGTAATTGAGTTTGCCATTTACATTTCTCCAGTGAAATTGCAACTCAACGATTTTGCTATGTTTATTTCAAAATTAATTATGAATATTTAAACACATTACAGTGCATGTGGCATTAACTGTAGCATTCATTCCTGCACAGTATTAAACCCAGTGATGGAACAACTCAATGAATGTACTTATTTTAACTGCATATTAGAGTGAAACATCATGTGTTGTACTGTATTAAAAATAATTTCCTATTTCTTTTTATAACTTAAATTATGATAGTGAAATATGTAAATTAGCCTGTATTTTTTATATGTTTATATTTATGCCATTTTGAATTAGAAGAGTGGCAGTTTATTTATTTAATACATGGAAAAAATAAACTTGAATTTAGAAAGTGGTTTTTACAGTAAATTGGTTTGTTGAGCCTATTTGGCTATGTCTGTCTATGCAATAGAGTGAAATACTGCTAGATTAGTATACAACGTACCGTATTAGTCAAACATTTTTAAGTTTATTAATTTAAAAATATTACATAAAATGTATATATAAATACAATTGAAATCAGAATTATTAGCCCCCCTGAATTATTAGCTCCCCTGTTTATTTCTTCCCCAATTTCTGTTTAACGGAGAGATTTTTCAGCACATTTCTAAACATAATAGTTTTTTTAACTCATTTCTAATAGCAATAATGATTTATTTTATCTTTGCCATGATTGACAGTAAATAATATTTGACAAGATATTTTTCAAGACACTTCTATACAGCTTAAAGTGACATTTAGAGGCTTAACTAGGTTAATTAGGTTCACTAGGCAGGTTAGGGTAATTAGGCAAGATATTGTATAATAATGGTTTGTTCTGTAAAAAAATTATCTTTCATTTGTTCGAAAAAAAAAAAAAAAAAAAAAATATTAAAAAAAAAAAAAAAAAAAAAAAAAATATATATATATATATATATATATATATATATATATATATATATATATATATATATATATATATATATATATATATATTTGTTTACCCCCATAAAGAACTGAGCCCTCTAAAATGAAAAGCCCATCAAGATTTTTTATTACACAGAAATGCAAAAAAAAAAAAAAAAAAAAAAAAAAACTGCACCACATTGTCCATGAAAATAAACATCACAACTTTAAGAACAGTAAGAAATATTTTTGTCCACAAAATCAGCATTTTACACTGATTTCTAGGATTATGTGATACTTAAGACTACAGTAATGCTGCTGATGCTGAAAATTCAGTCACAGGAATGCATTACATTTATATAGATTCTTTACAAGTAAATATCTGAAACATACATGTTAAAACATCCATATATTCAATATAATCATCTCTTAAAATGTAACAAATTAACTAAGCTTTCTCAACAATAACACCTCCCTGAACAGTATATTTGTCTTTTCCTTCTGGGAGACTCCAGACATCAAACTGGCCGGCACCATCATACTGAGCACTGGAGCCCCACTGGGTTTTTTTTTTTTTTCTTTACCCTGATGACTCATGGCTGAGCTGCCAAACGCAGTACAAACCACACCATCAAGCTAGAGGACGACATTGCAGCAGTGGGCCTCATCAGCGACAATGTTGAGTCATCAAATAAAACCAAGCTGGAGCATCTAGCAGACTGCTGTGCATTTAACAATTTCTCTCAAAATGTTGACAAAACAAACAGAGACATAGACTTCAGAAAGCCTTGCGCTGACCACCACCCATATCACATCAATGGGTGTCCTGTAGAGGCAGTCAGGATGGAGATGTTTCTGAGTCTGAACACCCCTTGCACCACCTCGCAAGCCAAAAAAGCACATCAGCGTCTCTTTGTGCGGTGACTGAAGAGGGCAAACATCCCTCCACCCTTCCTCACCACATTCTACACAGAAACAATTGTAAGCATTCTAACAACATGGTTTGGAAAATGCAATGATTCAGACCACAAGGCCTTGCGATGCCTTGTAAAAACAGCTGAGAGAATTATTGGAAGCCTTATCTTTACCGCAAACACTGTATGAGAACATGACCCAGAGCATCACATATAATATGTAAGATCTTACTAGTCCCAACGATAATCTTGCTGACCCCTAAAAAGACATACTTGTGTATAACAATGGGCTAACAATTGTTAACTCCGAAGCTCGTCTGACACATACTGTATTTCCCTCTCATAGATGAAGAACTGAGATTTCAGCCTCAGCCATATCAACCTGCAGCCCAAGACCGATTACTAGGGCCAGACAGAATCTGCGCAAATTTTTTGCTATATATTTCTGCAGAGAATTTTGTGAAAACTGTGGATTTAAACGGAATGATTTGGGGAGTATAACTAAAAACTTAATGTATGAAATAAAAAAATAGTAGCTTTTTATCTTTTATTTAAAGTTTACAATGCAAATCCATCTAGATCCTCTTATTTGGTAAACAAAGAAAGTCTCTCATATATATAAATGACAGAAAATGTTACTTTACAAACTGTATTGTAAATAAATCATATGCACGTTTTCATATTAGTCAAAAATATTACTGAAATTAATTAAAAAACGTAATAAATATACATTTATTTAAAAAAAATTCTGCGGATATCTACGTGCGCAGATTCTGTGTGGGTCTACCGATTACTTACTAAAGCTAAGCAGGGCTGAGTACCTGGATGGGAGACCACATAGGAAAACTAGGTTGCTGTTGGAATTGGTGTTAGTGAGGCCAGCAGGGGGCGCTTAACCTGTGGTCTGTGTGAGTCCTAATGCTCCAGTAAATCGATGGGGACACTGTACTGTCAGTGAGCACCATCCTTCGAATGAGACGTTAAACCAAGGTCCTGACTCATCATTAAAAATCCCATGTCACTTCTCGTAAAGAATAGGGGTGCAACTCTGGTGTCCTGGCCATATTCTCTCCATTGGCCCTTACCAATCATGGCCTCCAATCATCCCCATCCACTGAATTGGCTCTATCACTGTCTCTCCACTCTACCTATAGCTGGTGTGTGGTGAGCGCACTGGCGCCATTATCCTGTGGCTGTCGTTGCACACTGGTGGTGGTGTGGAGAGACCCCCCCCCCCCCCCCCCTCATCATAGTGAAATGCTTTGGGTGTATGGTCATACATGAAAAATGCGCTATATAAATACACTTTACATTTCATTACATTACATTTCATTAGCCCCTCTAAACTGATGTGTCTTGGTTGTTTTCATTGCGTAAATATGCTATAAATGCAATAAATATTACCATGACCACCTTAATCAAAAATTATGCAGTACTTTAAAATATTAGTTTGACTGAAATTTTAGGAGGTAGCTCATTAAAGAAAATTCTTAGTTGCTTATTTACATTCTTTTATCATTACCTGTGATCATTCGATAATACATGCATGTATCTGTGTTTTACATCCATAACTTCATTACATTTACCTTTCTACAGTAAATCAAGGAATAATGAAACTGTAGGCAAACAATGCAGACTTTGTGCTGACTTACTTCAGATGTAATGATATAGGTAATGATATAATTAACCTAATTGAGTTGTGACAGTGGTGGGAAATGACCAGAATTCCCATCTTAATTTATTCCCAACTTAACTCACTGTAAACATTATGTTTCATGGAAACTAATTTAGGTAAAGCCAGTAAATGTTAACTTAAATCTCAGTTAGCTGTGAACTAGCATTAGCACATTAGCATGCTAAATTTCATTAATAAATGTAATTGAATAAATAATTGAATAAATAAATTTCAACCAATTTGTGGTTGGAATGACTATAAATGTGACTTGACAAGCAGAAATAAGGGAGTGTGACTTGATTCTAGTGCAAATAAATTGAGAGAGCAAATCGACTTTTTAACTGCCATTCAGAATTGGTCCAAATTCCAGCAACCAAAACTGCCCTATTTAAACAACAAACAAGATCCTTTCTACCCACCAACCTACACTTAAGCTATCAAATAAATCTATTCAAATTGTAGTCTGTTCAAAATGAACAAAAGTGCAAAACATGATGATTTGAAATGAGACAGCGTCTCAGTTTGTTTGGTCCCCAGATAGATCTAAAATGGTCCCGCAAAGGAAAGGAGGCTATCAGAAACTGGGCCACTTCACACGGTCTGTGCTGTGCAGTCAGCTCTGGTCGTTCTAGACAGTGAACAGGAAGAGGATATGTTCTCTGAGACTGCAGGGAAACTCAGTAAAGCCAAGGACTTAACACAGGTCAAGATCTGAGGGAGCCAAAAACGAGATTTCGCTTCAGGAGAATAGCATGCATATGTGCTGTTCTCCAACACATTCTCCTCCTCGCAAACAGCCAGTAAATTGCAAACTGGATTACTCGAAAACCATGTGGCCGAAGGAGGTAGAGGTACAGATATTTGTAGGATCAGAGCAAAAGGGGCCTTTGGGACCGTGGGAAGTATCTAGGTCTTTCCGCCCTGCCAGCTGTTTCCCCCAAGTCTCCATTGCACTCTGTACCAGTGTGAAACACGGCACCGGAGAATACGGTTTCCTTTGAACCAAACTCGCTGAACTTTAAGAAGAGTGAGTTATGAAAAACTGTTCAAAAGCTGAAAACGATTTAGGGCTTCACCGCAAAGCACACCTGTGCTGTCAGGGCATATATTTATTCAGATCTGACAATGCTCTTACAGGCCTTGATACACTTGATATACAATATGATATACAATATATTTGTTCTTTGGTTAGAGGTAAAAAGAAGTTTTAAGCACCTTTGCAGGAATATACTGTTGGCAAACATCCCAATGCCGCCCCCACACTTGGCCTGCAAATGGCCTTTATATGAAAATGTAAATACATATTGTGCACTTACCGATCAATAATAAAATAAACCAAACAAAAAGGTGTGAAATTAACAGTTAAGAAAGCATCTGACAAGTGATATACTGTAGATGTGTAGCAAATAAATCTGCATTCTAGTCACATCATATTTATTTAAATAGCACTTTATATAATAGACTGCTTTAAAGCAAATTTACACAATTAAATATATAAACAAAACACTGTTAGAAGTAAAACTTCAATTTATATTCTAATGCAGCTTATGGATGTGTTTATGTCTTTTTATTTGTTTTTGATCTCAAAAGACTTAACAGAAGAAATGAATTGAAAAGATTTCCACATTCAAAAAGGAGCACACCTAGCTATTGTGAAATTGCTACTTAGTGTTTCGAAAGTGTTTACCAGCCGAGGCAAACTTTTCTGGAAAAGTTGCTTTGAAATGTCAAATGAAATTTCTGCCAAAAAAATCCACAGACCCAAGACAGGTACCATTTGTGATCTCTAATGGGGTGTTCACACCAGACACTGCATGCGTGAATAAATGCACTAGATCCTTTCAGAGGTGTGCCCAGCTGTGTGAGTTCATCAACTCCTCCAGAAACTATACCTGGATGATGGAAGGTATCAGCGGTGCTTCCGATGGTGAGCCGAGCCCAGCTTGATGAGCTGTTGTCGGGGTCGGCAGGTGTATTTCCCCTTGGGACACCAACTGCAGGCAATACGTCATAATCACATCCCTACAAGTGCAAGCTCCTGATTGGTTAACGTGACACGATTGTCCGTTAAAGTACAGATTTTCTAACTCCAGCAAATCACGCAATTCGCACGTTAAGTAAACACGCCGCCTCATTCCTGTGAATCACACCACAGGATGTCTATTTGCGTCTTTGCATTGACTTGACATGTAAATCACTCACACTTGATGCTTCATCCATGTCTGGTGTGAACGCACCATAATGCTTCCAGCCACCAGGGGGAGCTTGAAATGTTTCACGTTTCACTTTTGTGAGGCACCCTTGGTGCCTATTTCCTACAATGTGATTCCATTTCCCATTTCCCTATGCAAAACATCTATGAAGTTTACTTTGGCAGATTGTTTCAAACCTGAGAAAAAAACAAAACACCTATTGTTCACAATTGTCCACTCAACGATTGAGTAATTCTCATGGATTCAAGGTATTTCAAAGATGTTAACCAACCAGAGCTCTATCAGAAAGCTTGCTTTAACAAGCAGTTACAAACTCTAAAAGTAAATTCATTTTGGCCTATTCTTTTATGAAAATTACGTCATATCTCTTTGTCCTCCATTACAGATCTAAGTACAGCAGGGGCTTAATATTGGTAAAATTATTGGTATTGGGCTGACTCATTCATAGAAGATTTATGGCAACTTCTCCAATATGTGTGTGAAGGTTTCAGGCTGGAACACAACACTTGGGAACAGGTCATGTGGCTTTACGCTGGGGAATCGTGTGATAAATGTATTCAAAAGCAGTCCCTTGCCACAGCATAGACACCATTGTTTTTAAACAGTTTTCCCTTTGGTCACAGCACAACACCTCAGTGAGTGTCATTTCTCCAGACCAAACAATAAGCACAAGAGCAACAGCACACCTCTCTAAAGGGTCTAAATATCTTTGCCGTGAGGACTTGCTTTGTGCATGATGGGACCTGCACAGTGGCATGTCCACCCACACCCTCTGAACTGTGCCCTTTCCACTGAAAACCACACCTGGATGAGGACATGAGTAAAAATCTCAAAAAAGGATGAGTCATGAAAGACAAGATATCAACATTTCAGACATTCATGTGGATGGTGAGAAATCCAGACTGTCTTTGATATCAGCTCAACTGGAGAATTGCTACAGCATGTAGTAATCAAAGGTTATATGCTGTAAAGCTGAACATATTTTTGATGAGCACCCACCTTCATTTTTCTGTGATTAGACAAAATCATTTCTCATTCCGTTTCTAGGCACATCCTGCATATGCAATTCAATTTTGCCAATGTTATTGTTCAAATGAATCACAAGTAAAATGACACTCACCCAAATTGTGTTCAGTGAACTGCAGCAAACTGATTCCAGTATTGAGGCTTTCTGACAACACAAACGAACAAGTGACTATTACAGACGGGCTAAGGTCAATCTACTCTGCTACTGAGATCCTCACATTGCTGAAACTTCTTACTTTTTCGCGGATATTCAGGAAGAGGTGGTACTTGAAATGTGCTACGCAGGAAGTGGATTGTAGACTTATCCACAATGTTCTTCTTGGATGCTTCTTCCTCTTTAGGCTTTACCACTGGACAATCTTCATTCTTGGGCTCTTGATTAACTTCAAACTCCATGCCTTGGTCTACATCGTCCTCGCTTTCCTGCTCTCCAATAGCAGCACTGCCAATACTGTCTACTCCTTCGCTGCCTGATGTTTGCTGCGGGCTCTCTTCTTCTGAGTTCATGTCAAAGAACTGATCATCATCGATCACGTCAGAAGGTGTTGGAGGAATAAGATTAATAACAGGTGGAGTGAGAAGACCACCATCTCCAATGTTAGAGCTGCCAGATCCGTACAACAGAGAGTCAACAGTAGAGTCATCCTCGTTGTTCTGGATTGCTCTGGATTGAAGAGGTAAAGAGGAAAGTGGTGCAAGTTTCTTCTTTAGCGCTGCTCTTTGAGACATGGACACAGAACTTGCAGAGCGGCCCATTGTGATCTGTTGAGGTGGACCACAGCGCTCAATTTCAGAAAGGCTAAATCCAGGGTTGTCTATTCCCAAATCTTCAACAACAATATGAATGTTCTCTTCATCCACGACAGACTTGGGATCCTGTGGTTTATCCTGGTTGTACTCCAAGCAAACGTTCTCAACTGTCTGAAAGCAGGAGCAACACAGGAACCTTTGAACAATGCTAATTACGTTTTCTCTCCTGGAACGTAGGTTTTCCGGATGCTTTGCCATGTCAATTGATAGTTCCTTCCCATTCCCTGACCATCTCAGTACCAAAAGAAGCAAAAATTCTGAGGATCATAAAGAGATAGGTATGTCTTTTGTCACCCCCATCCCCTAAACCTTCATCGAAAGCAAAAGAGACCTCCACAAAGCATTAATATTCAATCCCCTTTCACCGAAAAAAAAAAAATCCTCTGTAGGTTGTTGCTTAGCAGTGGCCTGAAAGAGAATACGATGAGGCTTTGGCTCTGATGAATACTTGAGATGAATGCTAGTTTCAATTAAGGGTCTTTCATATGGAAAGCACTAAGAACACTGCTCTGCTCTCAAAGAGATGTGTGAATAAAATTAAGAGCATAGATGACCTACCGGTGAGTACTGTATGTAGAAAAAATGCAGATCATTTAGAAGGGGCACTATTCTGAACTTTATCATTCATGTTCTTTCTGGTTTGAACTGTAGTTCCAAAGTCGATGTGCTCTGCTAACCTACAATGCTAAAGCTAAGCATTCAGGACCATCTGATACACAAGTTTCATCCATCCATTCATTAATTTTCCTTCAGTTTAGTCTCTATTTCAGAGGTCTCCAAAGCGGAATAAAATGTCAACTATTCTGGCATATGTTTTACCTAGCGGATGCCTTTCTAGCCGCAATCCAGTACTGGGAAACACCCATACACTCTCACATTCACAAACACACTTATACACTACAGTCAGTTTTTTTTTTATTCACCTATAGCGCTTGTCTTTGGACTGTGGGGGAAACTGGGGCACCAGGAGTAAATCCACGTGAACACGAGCCACCATGCCACCTGCAGGTGATTATGAAACTGTTAATTTATATGATTATATCTAAAGGACCATGTGACATCTTAATTAATGTTTTAAATTAAAAACAGACTAGTTTAAACACAAAAAAATCTTACTAGCCCTATTTCACAGAGTACAAGATGTGTACATTCATAAAACACATAATTAAACTATTGTTGCTAGAGAATTCCTTTTGTTTAGCATTTATATTTCAGGGCCAATAAAATGCCGGCAAGTACAAATCATAATGTTTTAATTATGACCAATGGCTTTGAGCACAGTAGGAGCAGAAAGAACTGTCAGCACTGTATCAAGCTCTCCATGCTGAAGAAAAGGTCACTGTGCTCCAGTACTTTTTAAGAGCAAGTTGTTAAGCCTCTTGATCAAAGGCTCCACTGATATTTGTAAATGTATTTAGCCAAAACATTTGTGCATAATTATGGATGACATGCAGTAATTGTTTTGCATGACAAAGCATCCATTAAAGGGATAGTTCATCAAATGGTCACAAACCTGTTTGAGTTTCTTTTTTTTCTTGTTTTTTAAAATTGAGAATTGAGCTTATTTAATTCTTAAATTCTACCATAAGTTTAAATAAGTGAAGTGAAAAAAGATTGCATTTACATTTACACTGTAAAAAATATATTGTAAAAAAACTGTTTCCTGTATTTTGTGATTCGTGGTTTTTTTTTTTTATCTATCTATTTATTTTGTTTTATTTTCATTTTATTTTTTATGCTTTAAAATTGCATTATGGAATCTAGTTCTTTCCTCCAAAACTTGTGATGTTGAACATTTTGAAAAAGTGACTTTAATTACAAATGTAATAGTTTGAAGTTATTTGTATTGGTGTTGTAAATTACTGTACAAAAACATGGTAATAAACTACCATATCCTGTAATTTTATCAACTTATTTTTTTTTCTTATAAAATATATTGCTTCAAACTACTAAAATATATAATAAAGTCACCTTGTTAAACTGCACAGATTAATTTTCAACATTTTTAGAGTGTAGCACCATGTTCTACTACTTGACAAGAAAAGTGTACATCTTAATATTTCTAGGTACTAATATGGACCCTTTCGTAGTAATGTGTACCGTGACAGCCTTTGTCACGGTACACATCTTTTTTCTGATAGTATGCATCAGTCCTGTTTTGTTTTTTTTACATGAAATGACAATGGACTAAAGGGTTGCACGGTGGCGCAGTGGGTAGTACGTTCGCCTCACAGCAAGAATGTCGCTGGTTCGAGCCATAGTTGGGTCAGTTGGCGTTTCTGTGTGGAGTTTGCATGTTTGCATGTTTTCCCCATGTTCGCGTGGGTTTCCTCCGGGTGCTCCGGTTTCCCCCACAAGTCCAATGACATGCGGTACAGGTGAATTGGGTAGGCTAAATTGTCCGTAGTCTATGTGTGTGAATAAGTGTGTATGGATGTTTCCCAGTGATTGTGTTGCAGCTGGAAGGGCATCCGCTGCGTAAAACATATGCTGGATAAGTTGACAGACAGACAGACAGACAGACAGACAGACAGACAGACAGACAGACAGACAGACAGACAGACAGACAGACAGACAGACAGACAGATAGACAGATAGATAGATAGATAGATAGATAGATAGATAGATAGATAGATAGATAGATAGATAGACAAATTGGATGGATGGATGGATGAATGGATGGATGGATGGATGGATGGATGGATGATAAATAGATGATACACATTGTGTGATCTTTTGGGCAGGCTAAATCTATCTTGCTGCTCAATCTTCATCAGCTGCTTTCACAAAAAAATACCAATTAAATCTCTATAAGGGAAACATGGCATTTGTCAGGCTGCTGCTATCTGTCAGAAACCCACAATCTACAAAAAAGATGAGTGTTTTTCTTTAAGGCTGCCGCTCTTACATGTTTAATGTGGTTGAGCACCTTTTAAAAACGTTGAGCTAAAGCTTGACCACTTGTTCCTTTCATTCCAATTTCAGCTTACAAACTCCAGTGGACACATTCACATGCCAGACTATTAACCATACTTGAGTCTTAGTTCAGGGAAACCTGGTGCAAACACCTCTCAAAGAGTCTGTTAAAGTCATCGGCAGTATATTCAGATTTACTTTTCACTTTTTTAATCTGTATCAGTAATTGGTAGGAATGTAAAGGATTCCCTGTGGTTGCCACAGAGTGTCAGTAGCGTGCAGATGTTCTGCTATCAGAGACGAAGGAAGGAGAAGGAGAGGCCAGATTTGCAACTTGGCATTCCATGATTTTTTTTTTTTTTTGGGTCATGTTACTTAAGAACCGCACAAATGCTTTTCATTTACCGCTCAGCAAAACAGATATGGCATGATACCTTGATCAAATATTTGTAGGAATACCAATTTTCCCCTTAATTTATTTTTACACAACATTCAAACACTTGTTAAGAACAGCTGCAACTCAACACAAACTCTTTTGCCAGGAGCTCTTACTTTAGATGCTTCACACTAATTTCTCTCGTAATGAGCTAATGCAACACACTGTGCGCTGGAATAGCGTTAATCATTTTTAAGTAAGTGGCTATACATCTTACATAATGAGATTCTCTTGGGCACTGGTCCTAAATACATGCAATAAATACATTCTTTATGGCAAATGAGGAGAGGGTTACTATCCCCCTTCTGCTATATCCCAACTTTTCTCTTTCGAAGCATGTTTTCTTTTGGTTTTGACTGCACTCGCCACCACAGAGAGAGAAAGAGAGAGAGAGAGAGAGGTAGATCCGGGAGAGAGGGCCCAGACTCACAGCCAAGAATAACAGAGTTTGAGCACTGTCAGAAAGGGCTCCTCGCTAAAGAAAGCTGCAGCACGGTTTTTAACACTCTCCAACATATTGAACATTTCCTGTGTTGCTCGTGTTTCCAGGGGCCGCTCTTCTGTTCACTGTCATCTCTATGGCCACGCCCACTTTATGTTTAGCCAATCTAATTGGTTGCGACTTAGCTGAATATATGAAGTCAGGTTTTTTCACCACTGTCCCAAGCCTTCAAACTCTAACCAACGGATCCTTCAATTGACTTTGTTCCAAGGCTGAATAACAACCATCTGGATGGGAATAAATGATCACCAGTTCACATTAAGAATAATTAATAGGTGATTATACATAATATTAGCTCAAGACAGATGGTGTACAAGAGAATCAAAAGACAATACGCTAATACTAACATGGATTTATTTGTATAAAATGCCTGTGTTGTTGTGTGCAATAATTATGCACAATGTAGAGCTGATAAAATAACTTAAATAATCTAAATAATCACCCAGCAATATATAAAATGTACCTAATATCATCCACCTCTTAATATCGTCCATCTTTATCCTGATGCATGCAAAATACTTCATAGAGAATAATTCATTCATTCATTCTCTTTCGGCTTAGTCCCTTATTTATCAAGGTGGAATGAACCGCCAACTATTCCAGTGTATGTTTTACGCAGCGGATGCCCTTCCAGTCGCAACCCAACACTACGGCCAGTTTAGTTCATCTGATTCACCTAGCACATGTCTTTGGATTATGGAGGAAACCGGAGGACCTAGAGGAAACCCACACCAACATGGGGAAAACATGCAAACTCCACACAGAAATGCCAACTGGTCCAGCCGGGACTCAAACCAGCAACTGTTGTGAGGTGACAGTGCTAACCATTGAGCCACCATGCCACCTGAGAAAAATAATATAAAATATTTAAATTCCATACAGTAAAAAGCAATAAGTTGACTTCACCTACAAAAAGAGAGTAAACTTGTTGCCTTACAATAATTAAGCAAACAAATTATGTGAATAATTATAAAAGTCAATGGGTTTACTGACTTTTTTTTTTAGGTAAAAACAACTTGCCTTTAACGCAACAGGTTTACTCACTTTCATACATCCAGCGCAATAATGCGCAAGACGTGTTTGGTGTGATTTTTTGCTATTTTCAGACCAGTGCATCTGTAATTTTCACGTTTTGCGCCATGTTGTTTAGGTAGAAAATCCCTTTGCACCACTTTGTGGACTTATGGGTGTGCTGGTCTATAAAGGAGGTGTGTTAAGGCGCATTGTTGGCGTGTTGTCATGCGCTTAAATATGTAGGTAAATGGATGTCTTTAGTAGAGTGCGTATATTACTGTTTGCTTATCCATGAAAGTAAAGGAGTAAAGAGTAAAATTAAAGAGGCCGAATGGAGGAGGCTCATTTTAATCCTCACGCTGCAGATGGTCTGTTTAACTGTTTTCTCACTGGTAAAGCATTCAGTTTTTCCACTTACAAAGTCCGCCATGTAAATAGCAAATGCACCATGGTGAGACGCAACTGACTCTTAAAGGGAATGTAAGATTCTGATTGGTTAAATGCACTTTATTCTCAAAACACACCCATAACTCATTAAGAGAATAAGCACAATCCTATTAGACCATGCGTCAGGACGCAGACTGTATTTTTCTGTCCTTAAAACAGCAAAAGTGGATTCAGACATGCCCTTAATGCTTTTGCACCATGTGTTTTAGACTTTGCCCCTAGATCGTTAAAATAGAGCCCATTATGTGTTAGTTCTGAAAGTTCATCCACCAGTGATACCTATCTAGCAAGATCTGGCTCACTGCTTAACATTGAAAGATTTGGATTTCTAACATGCTTTCCCATTGATGCACAATCCAAGAACTGCTACTGTTATCACTACAGTTTAACCATGTGAATACCTAGCAACTACAAGATTAACCATAAGATGATAATTCATAAGTTCACAAAGGCTCAAGCAGCCGACTTCTACTCAACTTGTGCTCTCATGTTCCCCTTCTGGACACAATTACACAAATAAAGTTTGAGGGATGGCGGACAGATTTTTGCCAGAGTGAGGTAAGCAGCTGTTTATCCGCAGTGTTGTGATTCAGTAGATTAAATGAACATGTGCCCCATTTTTTTTCTCTAGAATTCTGTTCCTGTAAATGACATGGCATTACAAATAAAAAAAACATCTTAATATTTGGAAATGTGTTTAGTACAATTGTCATCGAATACGACAGGGGAACGATACAAAGTGCATTAAACAACATCCACATAAAAGCTGCAAAATAAAGAGCATATGAAGAACACATATTTCGTAATCAATGATGAGGCCAAAGTGTGTTTTGTACTGCTTAACAGGGTTGTGTTTTCTTCAGATGTCTGCTTTCTTCTTGCCTGTGAACCAGAAACTGCTAAGACGCACCTAAACAACATCCTCATGTTTTCGTAGAAATACTCTGTCCAAAGTTGTAGCAAACACAGCCAAATATTTGGAGTTTCCCCTGGTGGCGGAACCTTAATGACTATTACATTGAAGACTCTGTCCAAATAATTGAGAGAAAGGAAAGGCAGAGAAGGAGGAGGGAGGCATTGACCTTGGAAACCTCTTTCACCTTCCCCCCTTTAAAACCCTGTGGCTTCAATCCCATAATCAATTATCCACTGAAGGCTGAAGACCACCAAAGTGTGGCTGCAGTGAAGATGTAGAGCTGCAGGACTGTGAGTGGGAATTAGTGGTGCTGCAGCCACTTTTTTAACCAAATACTTTCTGTGTGAATGAGCAATAAGATATGGATGAAACTTGTGTATGAAAGGGCAACTAGCTAAATTAGATGTGTAAAATAGCTGCTGTGCTCTGTCCTTTGTATTACAGTAATTTATCTCAGTAGACGTGCACCGTATATATACTGCTCAAAACAATAAAGGAAACACTGTGTTACATTGTGTTGTTTAAGTGTTCCCTTATTATTCTTTGCAGTATATATCACTTTTATTTATTATTAATTATTAATATTATTTCATATTAATTGTAAAATTAATAATTGCAATAAGGAATTAAGCATCATATAATGTTCTAATGTTCTTAGACATAAACTCACCAGACACTTTATTAGGTACACCTTACTAGTAACGAGTTGGACCCACTTTTGCCTTCAGAACTGCCTTAATCTTTCGTGGCATAGTTTCAACAAAGTACTAGAAATATTCCTCAGAGATTTGGTCCATATTGGCATAATATTCTCTGTAAACCCTAGAGATGGTTGTGTGTGAAAATCCCAGTAGATCAGCAGTTTCTGAAATACTCAGACCAGCCTGTCTGGCACCAACAACCATGCCATGTTCAAAGTCACTTAAATCACCTTTCTTCCCCATTCTGATGCTCAGTTTGAACTGCAGTAGGTTGTCTTGACCATGTCTACATGCCTAAATTGCTGTCATGTGATTGGCTGAATAAAAATGTGTGTTAATCAACAGATGGACCTAATAAAGTGGCCTGTGAGTGTAAATTATTCTGTAGATAACTAAAAACAACACAGTAAGGATACTATTGATTGTAAAACAACATAGAAATCCAGGCACATAAATAATGTGTGCCTTTTACTGTCAGAAATTAATAATATTTATAGTATTGTTATGAATAATGATTAGTTGGAGTAGTAAACTGTTGCTATTATTATTATCATTATCATTATTATTATTATTATTATTATTATTATTATTATTATTATTATTATTATTATACAAACTCACTCTGAATGCATCATTTGAATCAGTGAGTTGTTGACTTGAGAAAAGATGTGGTCAGATGAATACAATTTACAAAATACTTGCTCAGTGCACTTTGTGATCAGTTTTACCAGGTTAGGCAATTCAATTTAGCTCGTTCACCAATCAAAAACAAGTATAACATCTTGCGTGTGATGATTTTTCTTTCAAAACAACATTTTACTCAACTACGCTAGAAGTTAGTGGAGTAAAAACTACAATATTTTGCTTTTCAGTTTAGTAAAGAAAAAGTAAAAGTTTCCTAAAATAAAAAATAGATCAAATACAGTGCCTAAAATGTACTTCAGTACACCGCTGTTATTATTATTGATTTTATCATTATTATCATTATTATTATTAATATTATTACTTAGATAATAATATATATTATCCTGAAATACATATGTAGTTTCCAGTACTCTAGTATGTTCATTGGTCACTTTTAATAGCCTGTAGTAAGGGAGAATTTAGCTAAAAATTTAGTGTATGGTGTGCTAAAAAATACGTTTACATCTTGACTCTGTGTTAAAGGCAAGGAATAGTTTATTTGCCTCTTTTTATAAGAAACCTTGCTGTTCCCACACCCAGTGTGGTTAAAAGAAAACCAGTTCATTTGTTGTTAAATGAACTGATTGGCTCAAAGCAGCAAGAGTGTAAAGACGATGACATTAGTTAATCTCTTCCTCCCAATTTTTAGCTTTTTATAGAAGGAGCCACTCGTCTCGTGCAGGTCAGGATTGTGCGTTTCTTTCATCCTACCCTTGCTTTAATGCAGAAAGAATGAAAAATTGTGTGTGTGAAGCGATGTGGCTCGTGAAGAACTGATTTAAAGATGTGGGCAGCTCAGAGCTCCTGACGTGTCCCAAACCCTTTCTTTAGCCGAGCTCTCCCCACATACACACACACACACACAGTTAATGGCATTATGGGCTGCAGTGGAAACGTTTCGCGCTGAAGGCAAAGACAAACTGAGGCTTTCTACAAACTTTCCCATGGGAATGGTGTTTATGACCACCGGTTCCTGCTTTAAGACGCAGGTCCACTGTTATCAAGGATTCACTGGCAAAGATTTAAAAAAAAATACTTTGCTTGAGTTTTTATTTTTTCTTAAATATTTCAGTCAGTAAAGTTTACAAAGGACAGGAAGCAAAGAGAGGAAAACAAGAGGCCCATATGAGCTCTGTTAGTCTCTGTGGTTTCTATGGTAACGTGGGGAGCTCGGTTGGGTCAAAAGTCTTGTTTATTTGTTGACATCACATTTTTCAGATCTAAATGCTCAGATGCCAAAAGTAAACAAAACATATACACTCACTGGCCACTTTATTAGGTACACCTGTCGAACTGCTTGTTAACACAAATTTCCAATCAATCACATGGCAGCAACTCATCACATTCAGGCATGTAGACATGGTCAAGAAGATCTGCTGCAGTTCAAACCGAGCATCAGAATGGGGACAAAAGGTGATTTATGGTGACATTTAAATGGTGGGGTCAGAATTTTGCATTACAGCATGAAAGCATGGATCCATCCAGCCTTGTATCAACAATTCAGGCTGGTGGTGGTGGTGTAATGGTGTTGGGGATATTTTCTTGGCACACTTTGGGCGCAGTACTTTGTTGAATCTTTGCCAGGAAGGAATAAGGCAGTTCTGAAGGCAAAAGGGGGTCCAACCTCACACTAGTAAGGTCTAACTAATAAAGTGGCCGGTGAGTATATATATATATATATATATATATATATATATATATGCTTATGGCATGCTGTAGTAGCCCACTATCATGATTATATATCCATTACTAATCACAGATGGTCATGATTTGTTTTTGATCAATTAAAAGTCAAGTCAAGTTTACTGGCTAGTTTTAAAACAGCTGACAAAACATTTGTTCTTGCTGGCTTTTGATTAAGGTCAGTTTTAATTTTATACATTTCTTTTTCATATGATGAATGCTTATTTTATTGATTTTATGTATTGTGTTTTCTTTGCATTTTGGTGCAACTTTGTTTTTTTTGTTTTTTTATTCAATTTGTTATAGAAATACATTTTGACTTGACTTTTAATAATTATTGAAATATTGGTGTCTGGGATGCAGCAAGTCCATAGGCTGTAGTTACACCTTAATTTCAAATAATATTTGTATCAACAGTTCATTAAAAATAATAAAATGATTAATATTTTAATGTAACTGATATGACTAGATAGTTGTCATGATTGCCTACTGAATTTTCTCAATTAAAAACTAAATACAGTCTTCAAAGTGAGTGAGCATCTTGTACTTGTTTAAATGTTCTATTCATATAAGCTAAACCCCCCCACTAGGAGTGAGTACACAAGCCTTAGGGCCACAAAGGCACACCACCGGCACATAGTTCATGTACTTGCCTCTTTAAAGCCGTTTAATGGCTCTTGTGCCTGAGCTGCATAGAAATCAGCCCAAATTAACTACAACATTTTAAGAAAGGGCCAATTAGGAAAAGCAAAGGAAACAATGGGACATCAAATATAGTAAGCGGCACGTCCGTCCTCACCAGATCACACCGGCTGCCTGGCAGACTGTCCTTTTCAATACAGCTTGACCTATTTTCCAAAACATGAAGATTGTTTTCCGTCAAGCTCCATTGTATGTCAGCCCAATAAAAGAGCCACTGGAGCCTAATTTGGACCGACTTCTATCTTAGTTCACGCTTCTTTAGAAGTATGTTGCTTGAAAGGAATTATTAAAGTTTGATTGAGTGTGGCAATTGATTGGATGGCCCATATTCATCACAAGAAGGGGAAGTGATGGAGGAAGACACCTTCTCTTCAAAGAAAGAGCAGATGTCTATTCAGAGCTATTCTTTAAATTCTCTCCCTTTGAACAAATGGCCCACAGTGTCATGAGTTTTTCATGACGATATTACTGACACGAGGTGGACCTAATCCACGAGTCCACTGACTTAATGGAACAAAGGCTGGAAAGCACTCGTAAATAAAAATGAGGGGGGTTCTGACAAGCCTTAAGGAACCTAAACCTTCCAATCACTGTAAAACTCCATCATCTTCAAACTTGAAACACCCCAATCACACAATGGTTACATTCTAAACAAACGTACATCTGTTTGGTTGGCGTTATCTAAAAGTTAATAATTTACTAAAACACTCTATAAAACTCAGGTTCAAATATGAACAAACACAACACTGGGTCTTTTTTCCGTCAGCTAGCTCTCTGCAACTCTCACATGGTCACCCACTGAAGCTAGGCAGGGCTGCGCCCGGTCAGTGCCTGGATGGTCGACCACATGGGAAAGCTGGGCTGCTGCCGGAAGTGGAGTTAGTGAGGCCAGCAGGGGGCGCCCAACCTGCAGTCTGTGTGGGTCCTAATGCCCCAGTATAGTGACGGGGACTCTATGCTGCTCAGTGAGTGCCGTCTTCCGGATGAGACGTTAAACCGAGGTCTTGACTCTCTGTGGTCGTTAAAAATCCCAGGATGTCATTCTAAAAAGAGTAGGGGTTTAACCCCGGCATCCTGGCCAAATTTGCCCACTGGCCTCTGTCCATCATAGCCTCCTAACCATCCCCATATCATAAATTGCTTCATCACTCTGTCTCCTCTCCACCAATCAAGTGGTGTATGGTGTGGGGTCTGTTGCAATATAGTTGCCATCGCATGATCCAGGATGCTGCACTATGGTGGTGGATGAGGAGATTCCCCACAATGTGTAAAGCACTTTGAGTGTCTAGGAAAGCATTATATAAATGTAAGGAATTATTATTATTATTATTTTATTATTTTTTCAATCAAATTGCAATTACACTTCTTAACCCAATAGTTGAGTTGTTCCATTTCTTACCATCTCATATTATGAGTGTAAAAGACCATTTTTAAATAATGTTTTACCTACTTTTCACAAATAAGGTTTAAATCAATGTTGGATACAACTAAAGAAAAGTGCATTTTAAAATAGATAAAAATACAATTATTCATTAAATTTATGTGTGCTATAATAGCAGTGCAATATGGCTGTATATCAACACTGGTGGGAGTCATGCATTGTGTCCTTAGTGTCCCACCAGAGATGATATGCAGCCATATTGCACTGCTACAGGTGTGATATTGCGTTTAACAGTTCAACGGCATAATCGTGTGTATAAAAAAGAAAATCAAGCACGGAGAGTCTAAAAATTATTTTGAATGAGGAACTACTTTCTTCTGCCATTCCTTCACATCTGCAGCTGACGTCAGAACAGCAGAAACTGTTGCATCTTCACAAATGTCACTTTAGAGCTAGTATTTGAATGATTCTTTAGCGTAATGTCTAAAGTGATGACAAAACAGGTGGTTTTGCTCACATTTTAAGATTATAAGGCTGAACGGCATGAAATGCCATCAGTCTAGAGACATTTCCCAGTATTTCTCTGTTACAATCGGGATGTCACAGTAACTAACCCTGAAAAAGCCAAAGCAATGCAATCACTATCAGATTACGGTTGTGTTTGCGATAAGAAAAAGCGCTAAACACATGCGAGCATTTCTTCTGTCTTTCTTTTTACTGAACTAGTCTGCAGTAACGAAAACAGGTTGTTGCTAGATCGGATATGGTTGAGGCTGGAAGTTAACGAGAATTATTTATATTATTTATTAAATTTCCCATTAAAAACAGTAGTTGTACCGAGTATTATTTATGCTATGTATTAAACTATCCAATAAATTGTATTTTTTAACACCTCACCCCACCTCAACCCTAAACCCAACCGTCACATTACTGTAAAAATATAAATTATTGTTATACAGTGTCATAAAAAATGCTGCAATATTGATGTGCATGCCGCACTTCTGGTGGGCCGCATATCCGATGTAGACTTTGGCACGAAAAGAAGAGACTCATTAAAAACAAACAGATGGTCAACCAAAAAGTAACTCAGGGTTATACAAAGAGTGGACAACACAAAATACGTACATGTGAGTCCCATCACACTCAATACTCTACAATTACTATGGTATACATACAGTAAAGCACTGCAACATAAAAAAAGAGAGAGGTCGACTTAGAATGTCACTCACCAATTTTATGTTTTGATCAGCTGTATTTTACGCGTATCTTTCTCCAGTACGGGTTTATTATGCGGTCTATATGTCCCTCTTGTGGATGAACAACGTCAACCATCTTTGCTCTGCTCAATGACAGGCTGATAGATGCCGATGTGCTGTATCTCAGAAATTAAAATTATTTAAAATAGGCACTATTCCTTTGAATAAAATGCATAGTTGCAATCTAAACAACAACATTCTCAACAAAAAAAAGCCTCAAAAGTATATGATGTTGTCCAACAGCTGCAATATGTCAAACTGTAGTGAGTTTATGATCTGCTTTCACTCTAGGTGGAGTAACACAGAAGGGTGAGGAGGCTGTACGAGTTCTGATATTGCAGACTATCGCAGGGCTATCAGCCAGTTAGATTGGAAAACTAGACAGAACTGTTGTATAATTAATTACATCCCTATGAATTTATATGAGCTGAATATTTTTTAATATATTTCCTTTTATTTTATTTTTATATCAGCTTGCAACTTTTACAAGAAACTAACAAAAAATAAGGAAACAATTAAATGAAAACACCCATTTCCACCATCAAGACAAAAATTAAGTAATTCTAGTAAACTGGAAGTGTTAAATCACCCTGGAAGAGGACAGAAAAATCTCCAATAATCACAGCAGGAGAACTGAAGAAGTTATTTTGTTCTTCTGACAAAACTACAATCCAAACTCACCAACATGACCACAAACTGTTTGTAAGAGTTTCAAGAAAAAAGCCTCCACTCCCATCCAAAACCAAACTGAAGTCTTTAGTTTTCTGGTTAATATTTTGAGCAAAAGATCAAAAGGTTAAACAATAAACCCGTTTTTATTCCCAGCCTTCTTTGCTCATATTTGGCAGGAGTGACAATATTAGAGTAGGACACTTCAATATATATATATCATTTTATAAAACAATAAGTTGCAATAAATGAAAGCTGTTACTGGAAATGTTCATTATTGAACTCCTCACATGATAGCATCATGACAATGTCAAATTCCATGCATACATCTGCTATGATGGCTAAATCCAGTTCAATTGCTTTGTCTGGGGCGACCTTCTAATACTTATTATTTTTGTTTTGGGCAAATGGATGCATTTCATGAAAGGCACACATAGCTCATGGCTTACCTCATACACAAATCCTCTCTTTAAGACAGAGTTTCCCTCTTAAAATCATTCTCCAAAGTCATAACTAATCTTGTGGCACGCTGTGCAGCTGAGGAATGTGTTTACTCACACCAAGTGGGCTTGCCAAGGGTTTCATGAGACAAAACCCAAGGCAAAAAAGCATTATTCTAAGGCCAGTTTGGAAAAAAAAATACAAAGAAAAAACTAATCGTGGGAATATTCTTACATGATGGTTTGCACTCATTTAATAAACCTTATGTTGTTCTGAACCAGTATGAGTTTTGTCTTTGTGGATTATAAAAGATGATTTCTTTCAAATCAATGGTCAGTGCTGCCAATGCCGTCTTCAAAATAAATATCTTTGTGTTCTACAGAATAAAAAAAAAGATTTTAATTTGATACAATCTGTCAATTGCAATAAATTGCACTTGAGATTTTTTTATTTGGGGGGGGGGTCATGATAAGGAATGCTTAGTAAACATTGTTTTCGGTGGTGTCAATCAATTTTGTAATATTAACCAGTTAAATGCAATTCTGGGTGTGTATATAAGATGTTAACTAAGGTAAGAAGGAGAGTGAACAAGTGAACCCCCCCCCCCTCTCTCTCTCTCTCTCTCTCTCTCTCTCTCTCTCTCAGGCATGGTATAATGTGCTCAGATGGATTCCAGGCAGCTGTGTGAAGTTGCAAACCTGCAGTGACGTGTGCAATTATTTATCCACCGGCTTGACACTTTTCTATTCATAATTCTATAAATACTACATGAAAATATGTGTTCTGGTCTTATAATCTAATTGGCTGAGCAACATTTCTAGTGTTGTCTAATTCAATGTACGGTACTGAGTTCCAATTCATAGCATGATGCAAGTGTGCAACTTCTTTTGGAGCTATAGTCTGGGTAAGCATGAAAAATATATATTATTTAGTTATAAAAATTATTTGATCTCAATTATAATCACAGTTTTACGCATCGGTGGGCCTACACGGAATCTGTGGCCACAGATTTTTAGTCTATCGTTGAGTCTACTTATTCACTTGTGTAAACGTGTGTAAATTTATTTTTATTCAGTTTATAAGTTAATTTCAGTAATAATATTGACTAATAAGAAAGTGTTCATATGATTTATTTACAATACAGTTTGTACAGTAATATTTTCTGTCTTTTAGAAGATATATTGTATAAGAGATTTGCTTTGTTTACCAAATAAGTGGATCTAGATGGATTTGCATTATAAACATTAAATATTAAGTTTTTAGTTACGATAATCCCAAAATCATTGCGCAAAAATTTGCTAATTTTTTACAAAATTCTTCACAGAAATGTCCGCAGATTCTGTCTGGCCCAACACATCGGTTATGCCATGTAAGACACCTTATGCATTGCATGATCACTTTGATAAATTATAAACCACAGTTAAAATGCACACAGAATGTAACACAGAAAATGTAATGCATAGAAACGCCGGTACTAAAACTGTTAAGGTTAAAGTGTCAATGCTTGGAAATAAATCCTTCACCTACCCAGGGCCAAACAATTCACTATACCCTCCCCCTCATCACATTTTTAAAGTTAGAGCTTTTCAAAATTCCACAGTAGTGATTATTGCATATGCAATCAAATAATTAAATTAAATTCTTCTGTAATTGTTATTAAAATATAAGGAGACAAAAATCATGCACTGTTAATCTTTGTGTTTCCTAGAACTCTCTATATACATTGTTCGACTTTTGGGTTAAAAATTACCCGCCTTCACCAAACCTCTAAAATAAAGCAGATACATTTGTATTTCAATCCTCAAATCGATTTTTCACAAAGAAACAACTTCATCTTCATCCCAAACTTTGTGAATGTCTAGGTTTTCTCTCATCAGTGTGGAGTTTTTCCATCAATGTTTAATAGTTAGCAACACTTTTGGCTAAAGTAAAGGGTAAATTTTCTAATGCTAAAGGTACCTGCGAAAGTGTAAAACCTTTTTAGCAAGAGAGTATTCATAAAAGGTAAAGCAGCAGATTATCATTGTGTGTTTGTTTCTGTTGTAGTGCACATGTGTGTGCCAGTAGTTCTTGTAGTGTATAACTGGTATAGTAGAGAAGGACAACCGTTGTACCCTAAATGTGTACAGCCTACATGAAAATATGAAAATAGAAAATGACTCTAATGTTGGGCTCATTTTAGGAAATGTCACCAAATTTTAAGAGAAAAAAACATTGTTTAGGTTTTTTCTGCTGTTAAAATAGGGTTAATGTTCATTATTAACATTCAATATAACATTCACAGAACTTCATTTATTTTCCTTCAGCTTAGTCTCTATTTCAGAGGTCGCCACAACGGAATGAACCGCTAACTATTCTAGCATATGTTTTACACAGTGGATGCCCTTCCAGCTGCAACCCAGTACTGGGAAACACCCATAAACACATTCTCACACACACACACACACACACACACACACACACACACACACACTATGGACAATTTAGTTTATTCAGTTCACCTATAGCACGTCTTGGGACTGTGGGGGAAACCGGAGCACTCATGTGAACACCAGGAGAACATGTAAACTCCACACAAAAATGCCAACTGGCCCAGTCAGGACTCGAACCAGTGATCTTCTTGCTGTGAGGCGAGCGTGCATTTTAATGATAATCTATGAAGCATAATGGTGTACAAAAATCCCTCAAGCCGACCTCAGTGTCTATTAAAGCACGTGCTGCCAATGAGGGTCTCAAAGTACCATCATATAAACTCACAGTAGTAACAGACTACTAACAAAGCACAAAGCCGGTGCTTAAAAGAACACAAACACACAGGCACACTCTCACAAACACGCACACTCTCACACACACAATATGCATGTTGACAGAGGCTAATGAACGTTCTGCGATCGGCTGCCAAAAGCCGTGAGAACCACTTCTCGAGCTTGTGGTGTCCTGCTGGGTCCCCGCTGCACAAATGAGCATCATGACAATATATTTCAGCACAGGAACACAAACTTAATCATAAAACTGGGAAGAGGGCCTTCACCTGACAGAGAAAAGAACACTTCTCCACCTCATCAGAAACAAACATGGATCCTCCGCTTTTGCCAACAGGCCCTGCAACCAAGGGAACTGACAATTATTGGGCCGGAAAAAACAGTTATAGGAAACTAGACACCTGCAATTCAGCCAATTAGCTTATGAGGAAATAGGACCGTTTCATTTCCTCAAAATGAATGGCCTTTTCAAAAGACCAAGAATAGCCATGAGGTTGTTCATGCTTGACTTACAGTATAATCAAAACCCAGACTCTACTCTTTATGTGCTTGCTTTGACAGAACGTACTGTACGTCTCAGTGAGTTTGTTTGAGCTTTGTTTGTTTAGTTGGTAAGTCTATGGGAGAAACTCATTCAACAGTTCAGCTAACTTCGCGGAAATAGCACTACAGTATATTTAGGTTGTTAGACATATTGTGCTCAGCAAATTTAAATACTGTGAAAAGTGATTGTTTACTACTATTGGATACTACTAGACAGACAGACAGACAGACAGACAGACATACATACATACATACATACATACATACATACATACATACATACATACATACATACATACATACATACATACATACATACATACATACATACATACATACATACATACATACATATATATATATATATATATATATATATATATATATATATATATATATATATATATATATATATATATTTACAGTTGAAGTCAGAATTATTAGTCCCCCCTTTGAATTTTTTTTCTTTTTTAAATATTTCTGATAATATTTTTTCATCTGGAGAAAGTCTTATTTGTTTTATTTCGGTTAGAACAAAAGCAGTTTATTCTTAACTTTTAAGAACCATTTTAAGGTCAAAATTATTAATCAAATGGCCATTACTCAAATGGCCTTCACAGTCACCAGATCTCAATCCAAGAGCACCTTTAGGATGTGGTGGAACGGGTGATTCGCATCATGGATGTACAGCCGACAAATCTGCAGCAACTCCGTGCTGCTATCATGTCAATGTGGACCAAAATCTCTGAGGAATTTTCCAGTACCTTGTTGAATCTATGCCACAAAGGATTAAAGCAGTTCTGAAGGCAAAAGGGGGTCCAACCCAGTACTTTTAAAGTGTACCTAATAAAGGGGCCAGTGAGTTATATTTACTTATTTTCAGCTTTAAAACAATAGAAAACATTAGAAATTGTTAATTAGTAAAACAAAACCAATCAAAACTCAAAATGGTTTGCCAAGTGCACAAGTTATTTATTATGTATCTCTGAACAAAACATATGAATGCTAAAAATAAAGCAGAGAAGAGAATTTAACATTTGACAGCTCTAATAAGAGATTTTAAGAGTTCACCCTTGCCGATGATTGATTATAAAGCGTGTTTGGCAAGCTGTCCCAGGAGAGAGCCCTAAGCTCGTGAGATCCTCGAGCCCAGGGCTCCATCCCGTTGTAGGACGAGAGGGGAGTCTGAGCTCAGGTAGGTCTGGAGAACTCCCTTGCTTGATTATGAATTGGCTATGAAGATTGTATGCTGAATTCATTGTTTGCCTAAAATGACAATTTAATTTATCAATTTATTTATGTTACATGTTTTGGTCTGTGGGAGGAAACCGGAGTGCCCAGGGAAAACCCACGCAAACACGGGGAGAACATGCAAACTCCGCACAGAAAAAAAAAAAGACATTTACCACCTGTCTAATACACAAATCTCTTCAACCATTAAAAGTCAAGCACCAAGAGGAAACAGAAATCACCATTTCTTAAGGAGGCAGCATTTGTGATCTTTTTTCCTGTTCTGCCTAGTTGGTGTCTCATGGGTCTGAACTCCTACGGTAGACAGCGGCAAGCTGCTACATACTCAAGTTGCCAAAGGTCTTCCAGTCGCCTTGACCCTGACTGACACCCGATCCCCCTGAAGCCATCTTTTATTCCTCCTTCAAGAAGCAACATTAGGATCATTCTTACACCCCTGCTGTTTGCTTGTGCTGACCTCCAAGCCTAAGGGAATCCAAGGCCAACAGCCGAATAAGCGGCAACAGTCGGTTTCTAACAATCAGCTCTTCCGGCATGATTTTTGAAATGGTGAGATAGAGGGTTAAACCGATTGGTGCTTGGGTTGCTATGTCCCATTCCGGTTTTTGTCTGAATTAGTTCGGGATCACTGGTGCTGCCAATGGCCTCACAGCATTGCATTCTTTCATTGAACATCTGTCCCTGAGCCTACAGGCGAAAATCACAGCAAAGTCAACAGTGTGTCAGCAGTTTCATACCACTTTACCAGTTTCACCTTTACATTCTTTTGTTCAGCATCTGTCCTTAAGCCTACAGGCAAAAATCACAGCACAGTCAACCACACAGTGTGTCAGCAGTTTCCTAACATTTAACAATGTCACCTGAGCAAAAAAATCATTTTTTGTCATATTCCTTCAGTAGGGATATTTGACCCAAAATGTTCCCTTTTCCACTCAAATTGACATGACTTGTTATTATTTTCATGCATCATCCAGGAACTGATAAAATCAATCTGATATTCAAGGTGTGATGAAACCCACAACAGATTAAGTGATATTTTGGGGGTTAGACCGCTGTCTGCGTCTTATAAGTGCAAAAGTTGCTTTTAAATGAAAGAAAAGTGAAAAAAAAAAAAAAGTAATTTAATTTCATTCATTATTATTATGGTGCAGGACGATGGCTACAGCAAGTGATTAGCACAGTTGCCTCACAGTGAGTTCTGACTGGACCAAAATAAACAAAATTAGCCATATTGTGTTATGTGTGATAACACATCGAGTAATCGGTGGTTCATTCTGCCGTAGCAACCCCTGATGAATAAGCTGAAGAAAAGTAAATATTTATATGTCAAAAGAAGGTTGAAAGGGCTTTTCAACAACCAAAAACGTTTACGTTAATAGAGATTTGAATCCTGTTTATTTTGATTTCAGATTACAATATTGATGACAGATTAAAATATTTAAGGATCACGGTGCAACTCTTAAACCTTGTCACTACATTGTCCGGCAAGAAGTTTTAAAAACGTAAAATATAATAAAAAGTTGTATGATTGCATATTCTTTTTTATATAGTTGTCAACATTTGAAGTGGATCATTACCTTCCATCAAAGTTGTCCTAAAACAATTGAACAGTACCTATTTTTGATTCCGGGACAATTTTGAAAAACATTTTTGATTCACTTAAAATGTTGACTACTATATACTGTATATATAAGTTTAGGCCTGAATAGCCCTTTCATTTTGAATAACAATAATTTGCAAATAATCTGTAAAACTGAATAACAACATATTTACCCATATGTACCCATACACTTTTGTCAATTAAATGTGATGCATTCATGCTGCAAAATGGGTTTCAAATCTCAACTATGACACTAAAAAAATGTCTGTTATTCAACAGTAAAAAATAGCTAAAAATCAATAATTTAATAAGCAGTACATTTCTTTTATACAGTGAATCACTTGGTAAATAATCAGTGTATAATAATTATTTTTTACAATTCCATGCATGACACTTCACTATTTGTATGGTTTATTTATAAACTAATTTCAGAGGATCACGTGCTTATGATAGATCATGGCTGATCCTGCATCGGCTTCACATATTGTGCCAATCAGATGAATACTATCTGACTATAAATAACCAGAGTTTTTCACTTCAGTCATTTTTGTCTTGAAGAATCCCCCCTTCCACCCTTACTTCTCCCACTTTTCCTAATAGGGCGGCATGGCGCCCCAGTGGATAGCACTGTGGCCTCACAGCAAGAACGCCACTGGTTCAAGCCACTGCATGTTCTCCCCATGTTAGCGTAGGTTTTCCCCAGGTTCCCTGGTTTCCTCCCCCTGTCCAAAACAAACAAAATAAGTAAATTGGGTACTTATATTGTGGCATCATAAATCAAACTCTTAACCAGCTATATCCCTTAGCTATTTCTAACACATTCACAATCAGGGGAGTTCTCGAGACCTACCTAAGCTCAAACACCCCTCTTGCCCTTTAAATGGGAGGGAGCCCCGGGCTCGAGGATATTCTAAGTGTGAACTCTTGAATAGGCTTTTTGTTGACATTACTATTGGTCTTTTTAGTTGTTTTTTTTCCCACCAGTGATGCACATTAGAGTGTCACATCTACTGTTGATAAAGAATGTTTATTCTCATTACCATATTTTTGTGGTTGTGTTAACATGCATGTCTGTGTAACAAAATATACAGCATGATGTGTAGATGTTAGTATTCAAAACATTGTTGTATTAACACTATAATTTAATGAAATATGGTAATTTAATGTAAAAGTGTGAGGTTATTTTACAGTTTGTACCGTATTTGTAATGGTGAAAAACTAGCAACCACAGCTGCTTTTTACCTTAAATTTTACTGATTTTTTTACAGTGTAATACAAAAACACTTAAGAGTTATTTCTGTTAATGTTAGTTAACACACTGTGAACTATTACTTTTTTTATTAACTAACATTAACAAAGGTCAATAAAATATGCAAAAGTTCACGTTACTCAATGCTAGCTAATCCTAGCAAATCAGACCTTATTTTGATGGTATTACATTTCCATATGTGTGAAAAAAGAAAGGAAAATAAATCCTTTGGGTTCACTGCATAAAGTGACATTAAACAAACTTTTCAAAGTGTGTAAATGAGTTTGAGCTGTGAAATTTGTTTAGACACTGATTGACAGTGTTGTGCAAGACATGCTTTGATGATATTTCTCTCTTGTAATGGATGCACATGGTTTGAGCCCAGCCCTTGCCTGCAGCCATGAACACTCAGGAATGCGCTAAAGTAGGGAAGTTTTCCTCCTTAGAAGAGCTCAGCCCTCCATTGCATCACAGAAACAGCCTATCATCAACACACTGCGTACATTGCACGTTAACAACCGGCGCACATTGCCAGAGGGCAGTGAAGATTGAAAAGTTGTGTTTTGATAAGGGCGTGTGATCCTGACCCACAGAGCAACAGACAGAGAGAATAAAAAAAAAAAACACAGAGAGTGTTAAATACTTGAGACGCCCAAAAGCAGCTCTACCTGCACTGTAATAGCTCCACCATGAATAATGTTCAAAAAAACATTAGCAATTCAGCGGTGAGACACTGCAGGTAAAAGCGCTGTTGTTTCAAGAACTGTCAATTTTAGGATTTGGGCATTTGGGGGGGGGATGGATGCTTTCATAAAGCATTTGTTCAGTGTAAAGTGTAAATAAAACATTAAAAATATACTGTTATGTGCTTCTTTTGTTGCATTTTATCAATATGTGCCTGTAGATTTATATTGCAATGCACATTTTTAAACATTAAGTCATAAATTTCCACTTCAATTACACTAATATACACCGTATTTTATAGTTACATTCTTATGTTTATATTCATTTTCATATGAAGGATTTTACCAAGAGATTTGTCCATAAGTCATATGTCTGATTATGTGTTTTTGTTCTGGCTGCAGTATTTTGCAGTGATAAGAAAACATTTGAGTCTAAAATGGCAAAGAATTTAATCTTCTTTTTTTTTTTTTAATTAAACAGAGATTTTGAACCTGACTTCAATGTTCAGATTTTAGTGCTAGAAATATATGCAAACAAGAGAATATTTTAAAAACCTAATTTAGGTATTTAAACATAATATTTTATAAACAATATATAAAGCAGGAAAAATAAGTATTGAACACGTCATGTTTTTTTTCTTTTCCTGGGAATAATATTTCTAAAGGAACTGTTAAAATGGAATTGAACCAGATTTTGGTAAAAACACAACCAATATATAAAATAAAACAAAACCAAAAAAATCTGAAAAATTTGTTATGTTCAATAACAATGGAATAACACAAGAAGAAAGTATCTGCTGAAATGTATTTAACACTTTATATGAAAGGCTTTTTTGGTGATGGCAGCTTAAAGATGCCTCTCATATGGAGAATAAAATCACATGCATTGATCAGGTGTGATTTATTTCACAGACTTCAGATTTTAAAAATCTTGATGGTTCTGTGGCTCTCATCTATCAGATCTGATCTTTAATTTGTATTTTCTATAGGATTGAGGTCAGGTGGTTGGCTGGGCCATTCTACAGCTTGATTTTCTTTCTCTGAAAGCATTTTAGAGACTATTGACTGTATTTTGGATCATTGTCTTGCTGAAATGTCCACTCTGGTTTCAGCTTCATCATCCTGCTAATGTAGATGTTAGACTGAAGCAGCTAATTTTTACACTGATGAAGGGAAGAGGGTTGCTGAATAACTACATAGATTTCAGCTACTGTCTGGGATTTCATTGCCTTTCTACACCTCCCTTTCTTCATGTGTTCAATACTTTTCCCTGGGTCATTTTATTTTATTATGCATAACTTAATTTGTAAACTAAATACATTTGTTTTTCTTGCATATATGGATTTCTTTGGTTGTTATCAACAACTGGTGAAAAATTTCAACAGAAAGTTAACAGCACCTTTACAAATATGCTTTCTGAAAAAAAGGTGACATGTTAAATATTTATTTTTCCCACTGTAACTAACTAATCTGCAGTTCTAGCTTTAAAGAGATAGTTCGTCCAAAAACGAAAATGTTGGATTCCGTACGTGTATGAGTTTTCTTTTTTTCTTTTTTTCACAAAAGAAGATATTTTGAAAATAAAAACTAGTAACTAATTAGTTCCATAGCAGGAAAAGCAGGAAAAAACATATACCATGGAAGTCAATGGTAACAGGTTTGCATATTTGTTCAAAACTTGTGTTCAACAGAAAAAAAAGAAACTCAAACTGTTTTGTAACAAGTGAAGGTTGAGTAAATGATGACAGAATTTGGAGTTTTGGGGGAACTATTCCTTTAAAAAAAGCTTTGTATCATACTCAACTATGCTTGTACAGTCACCTTTTAAAAAAACAATTATAACTTCAGTGAAATAATCCAGAGTTTTTTGGGGTTTTATTTACTCCTAATGTCTGACTTCCAAGATCTCACTGCATATCCAGATTCAGCCAGTACCATCATTCCGGCCGACGTAGCAGAAGAATCAGGCAAATCTTTTGGCAAAAGAGAAAGTTTGCTTATCACATCCGGGCTCTGACAGCACAAGAGACGATGTCATGATGGGCCGAAGCCAAATCGGTTTATTGTCCCTGCTCAGGGCACAACAAAAGAGGTAAATAAACATGGGCAGCCCTCATTCCCCTCCGCTGTCAGTTCAATTACCCACAAACCAATACTCTTTAAAATGGCTTTTTACTCATGAACTCAGTCACTCATGCCTGAGGTGTTTTTTTTTTTAAAGGATTGGTGCAGGGAATAGGGAGAAGTTTGTGGGTCTGTATTTGCATGTGTGTTTAAACTGTGCTCACAGTGTTGAGGTTTTTTTTTTTTTTGCTGAGTCAATGGTTGTTCTTCTTGTTCAAAGGCTGAAATATCCCATCCATGATGATAAAAATTTAACCTCTGTCTGAACCTCCCAAATTATGTATTTTACTGAGACTAAGATACATATGAGGGATGGACAACATGCACATAGTACAAAAAAGATGGATAGTTTTATATAAATGAATTTAAATAAATAAAAAAAAATTAATTAAATATCCAAAACACCCCTAATGTATCCCTAAGAAATGTGCCAGCAGTGCATAAAAAGATAAAGCTGACAGTGTTAAATGGTTAGCCTTCACACTTCAAAAAATCTCATTACTAAACAGGGCAGTATGTTAATGTATGCTTTTAAAAAATAAACAAAACCTCGAGAAAGACCTCCAAAAGATCAATAGCTACCAACACAGCATGACAAGTTCTATTACTTATAAATGAAAATAAATCAAACTTCAGTCATTCATTCATTTTCTTTTCAGCTTAGTCCCTTTATTAATCTGGGGTCGCCACAGCGGAATGAACCGCCAACTTTTCCAGCACATGTTTTACGCAGCGGATGCCCTTCCAGCTGCAACCCATCACTGAGAAACACTCTTACACTCTCATTCACACACATACACCACGGACAATTTTTTTATTTTTTAGCTTACCCAATTCACTTGTACCACATGTCTTTGGACTTGTAGGGGAAAACAGAGCACCCAGAGGAAACTCATGCAAACTCGGGGAGAACACGCAAACTCCACACAGAAACGCCAACTGACCCAGCCGAGGCTTGAACCAGCATCCTTCTTGCTTTGAGGCGACAGCACTACCTACTGCACCACTGCGTCACCTAAACCAAACTTGTTATGAACCAAAAAAAAAAAAAAAACTAATATAAATAAACAACACAAAGTGATACTGACTCAGATACTGACAGAACCAGATTTCTTTTTAAATTACAACCTGTAGCAATAACAATAATGCTAAGTGGTTTGGTAATAACTGCAACTGTGATACCATGAAAATAGCATTACCTTAGCATTACTTTAGGTGTTTACAATCTTAGGCCTGTATATGGTAATTACATTCTTTTGTTGTTGTTGTTGTTGTGTTTGGTAACAAATTAGAAAATTAAATAAAACTACATATATATATATATATATATATATATATATATATATATATATATATATATATATATATATATATATATATATATATATATATGTGTGTGTACATTTGAAGTCAGAACTATTAGCCCCCTTTGAATTTTTTTTCTTTTTTAAGTATTTTAAATATTTCCCAAATGATGTTTAACAGAACAAGGAAATTTTAACAGTATGTCTGATAGTATTTTTTTCATCTGGAGAAAGTCTTAGTTGTTTTATTTCAGCTAGAACAAAAGCAGTTTTTGATTTTTTTTATATCCATTTTAAGGTCAAAATTATTAGCCCCTTTAAGCTAATTTTTACAAACCATCGTTATACAATAACTTGCCTAATTACCCTAACCTGCCTAGTTAACCTACTTAACCTAGTTAAGCTTTTAAATGTCACTTTACAATGTATAGAAGTGTCTTGAAAAATATCTAGTCAAATATTTTGTACTATCATCATGGCAAAGATAAAATAAATCAGTTAATAGAAATTAATCATTAAAATTATTATGTTTAGAAATGTGTTGTGTTTTTTTTAGGCTTTGTCTCTTTATTAAGCTGGGGTGGCCACAGCAGAATAAACTGCCAACTTATCCAGCATATGTTTTAAGCAGCGGATGCCCTACCAGCCGCAACCCAACACTGGGAAACACCCATACACACTCCTTCACACTCATACACTATGGCTAATTTAGCTTATTCAATTCACCTATAGTGCATGTGGAGAAAACTGGAGCACCCGGAGAAACCCACGTGAACACAGGGAGAACATGCAAACTCCACACAGGGCTCAAACCAGCAACCTTTTTGCTGTGAGGCGATCGTGCTACCCACTGCGCCACCGTGACACCCAAAATCACTGGAATAAATGATTAAATTATAACTACTTTTGAACAGTGCAATGAGTATTTTATAGTGCAATAACATTTTACAGTCTTACAATTTGAACTGTATTTTTGATGAAATTCAGCCTTGGCGAGCAATATAAGCTTATTTAAAAAAATAATTAAATTCTACTGACCGTATAAGTATAAGTATATATAAGTATATATATTTGTGTGTGTGTGTGTGTGTGTGTGTGTGTGTGTGTGTGCGTGTGTGTGTGTGTGTGTGTGTGTGTGCGTGTGCGTGTGTGTTGTTTTTGTAGGGATGACCACAATAAAATAAAAAACCTTTAACAATAAACAGTTGATTAAAACTTAATTTAAACATAATAACTTGTAGACAATTAAAATAAAATGACTTGTAAACAGTTATAACACTAGTTTGTAAGCATGTGAGATTTTTCTAGATTGCAGTTTAAAAAATAGTACATAAAAAAGAAATTAGCACAGGTACAGGTGGCACAGGTTATTCTATTTTATTTTCACAACTAAGATTTCTCTCCATTTCTGTAACATGTTCTACCAAAAAAAAAAACTCCACTAGAAGTAATTGGTTGTATAGAACAATTATCATTCCAGTCCTCTTTCCCTACATGAACATATCTAGATTCTACTTTCTCTAAGTTTGGATTGTTGACATCCTTTTCTTTTCATTCAGTGTCTTTAAACATTTACATTTTGGAGAATCATAACTGCTGACAGAGTTTATACTTTTTTGCAGTATAAGCAAATGCTTTTAGTAATCGATTCTAGGCCTAATTTTAATTGTGCTATCTAATAACTCTGAACATCTCCAGTCAAAAGCAGGACTGCTTTCTATTAAGTTGCTATTTCTAAGGTGTGAGACAACAAGATCGCTACTGTCAGCAGAATGTTACAGCAGACAGTGAGGTTGGCGAGTGCGTGTGTAGCGTGCATTATGAGCGATGAGGTAATCACAAAAGGTGTTCAGTTCACAACCTCACTGTCATCATTCTCGGGAGGCTAATCCGGTCATATGATCATTGTTCATGACTACCGGCAGTTTGCTTAATCTCCCTGAGAGCCTGAAGAGAGAGAAAGAGAGAGGAGAGTGGATTTAAAAAAAAAAAAAAAAAAACTTCTGAGCTGATGACCCATGACATCAATCTTCCAACTAAGACCACACAGTCGAACAGACCGTCCATCAAATCACATCAAAGCGTCCTGGAAAATGATTGAGTTCAACTGAAGACAGTCAGAGATGCATGCAAGATCTAAAGCTGCATCTTTTCAGCAAACATTTGAAAGTGGAAATGTTTTGGTGTTGTTTTTGCCTTCCGTCCACCATCAGACATTGTTTTTGACTTGCAATCATAGTGTGGACTGTGAATACAAAGTTACTGTATTTGAAAACAATGATGTTGGTATAATCATGCAACTTTTATTGTACCATTAGATATCTACAGTAAGTTTATACTGTAAAAAGGGCAGTGATTTTAAACGGTAAAAAAATTTGTTACCTAGTTAGTAGTTTTCCTAATATATATGGTGAATAACCATAAATTGACTTCCCTGCAATGTAAAAAAAATGCTGTAAATTTTACAGTGTTACTGGCAATTTTAGTTGCCAGTAATACTGTAAAATTTACAAGTGCACTGTAAATTAACTATCTATATCATACTTAAATTATCTATCATAAAATTGTTTTATACCGCATTTAATTAATACTGTTATTACAGTAATGTTTTGACTGTAAAAACAAAGGTAATTGAAAGCATTGACATATGATCTATATATCATAATAAAATAATTTATCATAAACTATATTTTTACTTACTGTAAACTACCGCATATCATTAATTTATAATGTTATTACAGCAATGTTTTTACTTAAAAACAAAAAAAACTTAATTTGAAAGAAATGACGTATGTTTTTCATTGAACTTTTATTGTACTATTAGATATTTACAGTAAGCTTATACTGTAAAAAGGGCTGTGATTTTAAAGGGTAAAAAAATCTGTTCCCTAGTTAGCGGTTTACCAACAGTATATGTGGTGAGTAACCACAAATTGAATTTCCTGTAATGTAAAAAAAAAATGCTGTACATTTTACAATATTGCTGGCAACTTTGGTTGCCAGTAATAATGTACAATTTACAAGTGCACTGTAAGTTAACTATCTACATAATAATTAAATTATCTATCATAAAAAAATTATTTACTGTAAACTATACCACATTTAATTAATACTGTTATTACAGCAATGTTTTGACTGTAAAAACAAAGGTATTTGAAAGCAATGACATATGTTTTTCACTGAACTTATATTGTACCATTAGATAAGTTTATACTGTAAAAACAACAGGGATTTTAAAGGACAAAAACTGCAAAATGCTACAGTAAAAATCTGTTGCCCAGTTAAAAGTGTTCCTAATATAACCGTAAATTTACTTTCTCTACATGGTAAAAAAATGCTGTAAAATTAATAGTATTACTGGCAATTTTGGTTAACAGTAACACTGTAATATTTACAGTAGTTTTGCAGCACAGTTGTAATTATTAATTTGAGTTGTGTGACTTTTGATTCGGGGATGTTCTGTTCTGACAGTGGAAACGCAACATGATTTCGGCCTTACCGCTCATGCTCCCGGGCTATTGACAGTGGAAATGTGGCTATTGTGTGATACCATGGTGGTGTTTAGTAGTTGTGGAAATGACACTTGTTTACAGTGAAACTTTTTACCAATTCCCAATATTAACTACTTTTTTCACCTGCATATTATTCAGATATTGGCTGTTTATTAGTATATTTAAACTATGATATTATTTAACAATATAATCCTAACCAATAGCTAAACCAACTACTACCTACTAACTGTTAATAAGCAGCTAAGTAGTCGCTAAAAGCCTTAAGTTAACAGTTGTTAATAGTGTGAATTTTACCTTAAAACAAAATGTGATGCCTTCTACTCATTAATATGTTTTTCTACTTGTGAAAAAGCTGTTTGAGATGAGAATCATGTGATTGTTTGATCACCACTTGCTTTTTGTTGTGTTTTTGTCTGTGTAAGATACATTGTGTACCGTACATGTTAGTACTTCAAAACATTTCTGTATACGGTAGTTTACAGTAATACGGTAGTTTACAGTAAATGAAAAAAATAAGATTTCTACTGTATTTTAACGAAACGATTCTGGAAACCACAGCTGCCGTTTTTTATGTAAATTTGTACAGATTTTCCCACAGATAAAGTTCTAATTATGAGCTTGATGTATTCAATTTGGCAATTCTGAAATTTCAGGTCAAATACTATTCCAAGTTTTACTGTTTATAAAATATTAAACATGCTTCAAACCAATGTGGATGCAGTTGTTTTAGAAAAATAATAATAAAGTACAGCAGTCATTCTCCTTGCCCACCAGGTTTAAAGTTTGTGTTAAAGTTGGAAGCTCGAGAATTGAAATTATCTCAGACTTTCCTAGTAGTAAATACAACAGCTTGAGAGGCTGTTCATGTCCAATTTCCGACTAGGACACTTATATTTACGATAATTCCCATAGCATGTGAAGGCAGCATTACTCAACAAATATGCTTTGCCAGATGAGCAAAACCTGGAATCACTGGAAAGCAGTAAGGCATTTTGCTAATAAAAAGATTGTGCCAGAAGAATAATGAGTGAACTTTATTATGTCTGTTATCATCTCAGTGTGTTTTTATGATATTTTATGCATGCGCAGTAAAATTATTTCGATGTATTCCTACTTTTAAGCGTGTTCAAGAAACTTGCCAGAACAAATGCTTGAAATGCTAATGTTGACAGAAAGTCTTCTGTTACCAAACATACAAATTAACGTAGACATAACAATAAGATAGCACACACTTTAGCAATTAATTTTTATATGTACTGAAAAGAAGAGAAGGCAGTGGATGAGGAGAATAAGAACCTGCCTAGATAAAAAGTAGTAAAAATCCTAACTAGAGCGCTAATTTTACAAAGGGACCTTTTTAATTTTTAGTGTCATGTTGCATTGATAAATACATCATTTTAGGTAGCATTTTAACTGTTCAATCAGTAGATGAAACAAACTAGGTGACTTAGTGGTTAACACTGTCACCTCACAGCAAGAAGGTCACTGGTTCGAATCCCGGCTGGGCCAGTTGTCATTTCTCTGTGGAGATTACATGTTCTCCCCATGTTGGTGTAGGTTTCCCCCAGGTGCTCCGATTACCCCACAGTCCAAAGACATGTGCTATAGGTGAATTGGACTAACTAAATTGGCTGTAGTAAATTAGGGTGTGTGTGAATGTGAGAGTGTATGGGAGTTTCCGCTGCGTAAAACATATGCCAGAATAGGTGGCGATTCATTCCGCTGTGGCAACCCCTGATAAATAAGGGACTATGCCGAAGGAAAATGAATAATTCAATAAAACAAACCATGATATCGTCACTTAATAACTTTGGCCATGAGACCATGAGAGAAGGAATGTTTGAGTCTTTAACAAAATACATAGTATAGGACCACAAAAATCCCCACAATTGTTTAAGCACTGTTTCATTGCTTTATCTGGGACAACCCTAAATTTTACAATGTTTACTAGGTGTCACACCTTATCTTAAAGGTGCTGTATGTAAGTATTTGACTCTTCTAAAACATAAAAATACCATAATATGTTTGCAGATATTTAAGAAACATGTTAAGTGAAAATATTTGTTTATCTGAAAAACAATACTGAAGTCAGATATTCTCATTTGAAAATTTAGTTTGCTTCTTGATATATCTGTCTTTGTTTTGGTCTGCATAACTCCATTTAACTGGCAGTTTGCTCAATTATATTTCAGCACCCTGATTGGCACCAATAGCCTCAAGGTTAGTGCATTGACACATAGCTCTGAGGTGCTCACAGCGACCCGAGTTTGATTCCTGGATCAAGGTCATTTGCCGTTTTTTTCCCTCTCCCTGCTCTCCATTCATTCCTGTCCTCTCTCTACATATTATAAAAGGATAAACTCTCATTAAAGATTATATTTCAGCACACTGGGTTGCCTTAGTGGAAAGCACAGCATATTTCATTTCAGTCACGACCACCTTCTTTCATCTGAGAAATATCGCTAAGTTACGAAGTATGCCATCCATCTCAGATGCAGAAAGGCTAGTTCATGTTTTTATGACTTCTAGGCTGGATTACTGTAATGCTCTGTTTGCTGGCTGCCCAGCATCCTCTATTAATAAACTTCAACTAGTACAAAATGCAGCTGCCAGAGTTCTTACCAGGTCTAGAAAATATGATCATTTCACCCCAATTTTATCTTCCTTACACTGGCTGCCTGTTAAGTTCCGTGTTGATTATAAAATATTGCTTCTTACCTATAAAGCTTTAAATAATCTAGCTCCTGTTTATCTAACCAATCTTCTGTCTCGCTACAATCCAGCCTGCTCTTTAAGATCAGAAAACTCAGGGCTTCTAGTAGTAAAGAGAATAGCAAAGTCGAGTAAAGGAGGTCGAGTCTTCTCATTTATGGCTCCTAAACCCTGGAATAGCCTTCCTGATAATGTCGGGGCTAAGATACACTCTCAGTTCAAAACTAGATTAAACACCTATATTTTTAATAAAGCATACATGCAATGCATTGCATAACAGTATGATGCATGAGTGTGCTCCATGCAGGTGAGCTGGCTTGACAGCCACCTGCAGGACACACTTCTCTTTAATACACCAGACATTGTGTTAGAAACTCTCACTGAAACTCCCGCTGGTGCCCTATTAACACCTGCAGCTTTTCCACGATGGACGTCCAGCTTCTCCAGCCTCTGGCACCTAGACTGCAGCTCCACACAGGAAGTATAGCCAGAAGAATAATGGTCGTGCCCAACAAAGCCTGGTTTCTCTTGAGTTTTTTTTTTTTCCCTTAACTTTGTCAATCGTCGTTGAAGTTTTTTACTTCGCCAATGTTGCCGCTGGCCTGCTCGGATCAGGACTTGTGGAGCTGTGGATCGATGGATTTGCTCTTCAATGTTTGGACTTTCAGCAGTGAAATTAAAACCACACTGAACTACACTAAACTGAACTTCAACTCTGATATCTGGACTTTACTAGAGCTATGTTAAGCTGCTTTGACACAATCTACATTGTAAAAAGCTCTATATTAATAAACATGAATTGAATTGAATGAAGGCTGCTTTAATATAACGAATAAGGCCTAAAATACGACTTGTGGAGGACAGAAGCAACATCTGAAATCAGACGCAGTTTCAGAGCTATAAAAATCCTCAAAAGGTGGTTTTTAAATTGTAATTGTAATATTAAAAACGTAAATATTAGCTGAGCAGCTTAGAGTGTAAGTCTCAATGATCCGGCACACTCGCTCCTGTTTGTGTTAACAATCTGGCAACCTGCATTTACCTGACATCCTCTGAGGATGGCCTGGGTGAAAAAAAAAAAACTCTCCTGTGTTTTGAATTTGGAATGCAATACCTAGTTCAACCATTAGGTGTCAATCCTACATACTGCACCATTAGCAAGACATGCTAAGCTGAAAAAAATGATGTCTGCAAAACTGTTGCAAACTATTTATATGTGTTGATTTCAAACAACCATATTAAATTTAGTAATGTTCAATGTAAATTGCAGCCCAAATAAATTGTTTACAGCCGCTTAACTTAAAAAAAAACATTTAGTAAATGCAAGAAATCATATTTTAATAGTTTTTTTTTCAGTGTACGGCATCACATCTTTTCCATAATAATCAGAGCTTTGTCATTGCTTTATTGTTTGGATCGCCTGGTTAAAAAAACGTCATGTTACATCCACCCACTGCAGTCCAAATCCTATTTATTTGTGTATCAAGGTTAGCAGGATTTTGTCATTTTCCACTTGGCATCTTAAAAAGAAATTGTTTCACAAAGACATTCTACAAACATCTGATATGCACATGTATGAGATCTGATCTGCCAGTCTGATCAAGGCTTTAGTATTCATATCTAACATTATTCACTCAATGACCAAGACATAAATGGAAAACCCAAGGAGTCATCAAGAAACTCACAAAACCTTATCAAAGATCACAAAACAATGGCTTGGTTGATTGTCGCCCACTACACTCCACCGATACAGCTCACCTGCATTTAATCCAGAGCTAGCCGCACTCTCTCGCTTTCTGCCCGGGTAAGATGATGCTCTGTGGGTGGTGGTCTCCAAAGGCCTGTCAGGACAATGGATCAAATGCCAGCACTGTTCCTTTGAACTATTGTGTCTATGTCTCTCAAAGGCATTATCTGACCCGGGACTACCTGGCCTGTCAGCAAAAGAAGCAGGCACTGCTCAATGTAGCAAAAAATCCACTTGTCTGGTATGTGACATGGGAAATACTTTCCTTTATTGTGGTGCTTTGGGTTCTCTCAGGAGAGCTTTTCAGGTCTCTAAAGGGTGAATAAATGTGGATAAGATCACAATTCACTGAGGTCTTATCAAACTGCAGTGCAGGAAATTCTGCGATAAAGCATTTTTGGAAGCATACACAAATTATTGGATTGAACAAGTGTAAGAAAGGTTATTACTAGGGATGCACCGAACTTTCTGATAATTTTAGGAGGAAAAAAAATTTAATAAAAAAAAAAAGTAAAATAAAATCATACAAAAATGGCACTTTCGGTTTTAGTCCGAAAAAGAAAAATGGCTGAAAATATGAACTGATGTAAGAGTTATGCTGCCGTTCAGCACACTGATTTCATTTTCCCACCAGCTGTAGACACTGCATACTGGATGCAGAAAGCACTGTGCTACAGTATACTGTATAAACCATTCATTTCAATGAAATATGCAAAGTCGGTTTTTTTTTGCTGCATCAACCGAAGCACAAGAGTAGCAGAGCGCAGCCACGGTCAAAGTTTAAAATAACTCAGTACTCTACTCTATTCTGTCTACTTATACATAAACCCACTCATGCATGAAGTCCACTCGAACAACACACTGACAGGACGTTTCTATGTAGTATACAGACATACTGGTAAATTGACACCTCTCGACTCACTCATTGTCAGGAGCACAAAACCAGTCATAAGTGTCAATTTTTGGAAATTGAGATTTATACTTTATATCACATTAAATCTGAATAAATAAACTTATGTATGGTGTATATATTGTTAGGATATGACAATATTTGGCCGATAAAACTATTTGAACATCTGCAATCTGATGCTTCAAAAGAAAAAAAAAAGAAAAAAAATAGATGTTGAGGAAATTGCCCTTAAAGCTGACTAAATTGTGTGCTTAGAAATTCATATTACTAAAAGGGAAAATGTACTAAAAATATATTCATGGAACTTTATGTTCATTACTTAATATTCAATTTTGGGTAATTACAATTTTATATTAATAATTCTGACCTGTACAATGTATTTGGCAATTACCAAAAACATATTTGTGTTAGTTTTGTTGACGAAAAAATGTTCATCATAATGTTTATGACGAAATGTTTATTATCTACTGACGAAAACTAGATGAAAACTAAATATAATAAACAATGATGACGACAACTCTAATAAAAATATATTTGACATTTTCGTTTGATAATTTTTAAGGGCATTTATTAGTGCAATGCAACAGATGCAGAGAGATGAACCAGGTAAGTGGTGTTGTAGCAGAGGGGAGAGCGATCTCACACACAGTTCATATGGCAAGTATCAGATCTTCAGTTAAAAACCAGTTAAGCTTAGTCATTCCCTTAAACAGTTGTGTTTGCGTCCACTGTAGAATATGGGAGGAAGAGGGAGCGTGGATGAGGTGAACCATCAAACGTCGACTCAAGCCGGTGAGTGAGTGAAGGAGGTGAGTATATATAGTGTGTGGTGATTGCAGGTGCAGGTAATCAGTATTCTGGTGATTGTTTAGGGTGTGGTGAGAGGTGGATGGTAAGGGGGCGTGGTGATTGGAGCAGCAGGAACGAGCCGAGGCTGTGACAATAACCACATATGTGATTCTTTTCTTAGCTTTTGTTTTTATCCATATAATCTTCCTGTTATCTTATATTTTCTTTATGTTATAAGATGAGTTTGAATGTATAAAGTCTTACAAAATTACAAAATAAAAAAATGATAATTAATTATTACAAATCATTTTAGATTTCAGTTTTTCAGTGCATCCAGAATTTTTAATTTCCATCTTATCCCAGCATTTTCATTTCAGTGCATCCTTAGTTATTACAGAAGTGAGAGAACAGTTTGATAAATCATAATTAAGACATGACAAAAACGGCAATCCCACACAGTTATCACGGGGAAGGATCGGGGAATCCACCCTTTTTTGTACACGATCAAGACAGACAAGACAAGAGAGCTGATTAGTTCCACCGTTTAGGAACAAAACCACCAGCACCACCCTACAACTTGTTGAGAGTCGTCCAAATACAACATGAAATAATATACATTGTTTGTCATGAGGAACTACTGCATCACAGCAAGTGGTGATGTTCTCAGGTAAAAAGATTTTCTTTGCTGAATCACATTGCTATCATTTATGACACTTGTGTGTGTCATATTATGACACATTTATGACACTAATTAATTCAAGCATCTCCTGTACTAGCCTGCTGTAGTCAATCAAAATAGTAACTGACATTCCTCAGAGATTTTGGTGCATATTGGCACGATCTCAAGCACATCTCAAAGGCGCTCTATTGGATTGAGCTCTGGTATCTATAAAACCTAATACTGAATAAGAAGATCATTAAGCCAGGACTGTCAGATGTAGATGAGAAGTGCCAGGCATGGAAGTTGGCAGAGGTGCTTAATGAGAGATGCTGGCACAGGTGAGCAGCTGTTAAAGCCTTGTAAACGTACTTTCTCAAACAGTTTATAGATGCTGTTGATTTATTAGCGTAACATAAACCATTAGCGCACACTTGCTGTTCGGTGAGACTGTGTGTGGCTGCCTCAGAGAAAATCTCACTGCTTCTCTACATAAGTTCAAACACTAACTTACAAAAACTGTTCTTATTTATAGTCACACACGTTGAAACAACATTTTATAAATACTTTGTATTGAATATTCCTGTTACTAGTCACTTGAAAATTTGAAACTAAACTAAACATAACTAAACAATATACATTTACAAGATTTACTCACATTCAATGTCCTCCTGAATTGTAGTCAGAAATCCATTTCCAGTTCACCAATCGCTACATCCTCTGTTTGGCTTGACACCGTAGACAACTGAACAGTGAGGGTTAAGGGATTACAGCATTAAGAGCATGCAGATGTGGGAATTACACACAGATGCGCCATCATCCTTCTGACGTGCACACTGACCCACTGATGGGCACCAATCAGTTTCCACTGCCAAGGTAAAGAAGATTACTTCATTAAAATGTTTTAGATGGTTCAAGAACATCCATACAAACAGCAAACAAGGTTTTAAGTCACACACATACATCGATTTGCACACTAGCGCTAAGAAGAAGCATGGCTGTAATTGTTTAAAACCATCTACTGTAATGTAGGAACACAGGAGTGAAGCCTCTTAAGCTAAAGCTGATTAAAAAAGAACAGATGGAGCCATGTCAGAATAAAAACAGCATTATTGACACAATATAACAATCTACATGCAGATATTACTGCATATGCATATCTGTACTGACAATAAAGTAGGTCAACATACAGTATGGGCATAAGAATCTATCTATCTATCTATATCTATCTATCTATCTATCATCTATCATCCATCCATCATCCATCATCCATCCATCCATCCATCCCATCCCTCCATCCATCCATCATCCATCTATACTGATATACCTAAACATCATCCATCCACTTATGATTTATCCATGCATCCATCTACTCTCTATCCATTAGCTCATCCATTCATTTGTATATCTACCTATCCAATTTATCCATCCATTCACCCATCTATTACCCATAATTCTATCCATCTGGCTATCTACCCATGTACAGTAATATTTACCATTGATCCATCCATCCAATCCATCCATCCATGTAACTGATTCTAACCCAAAGCTTACCTGATTTAATTCCAGTCTTGAATCATAATGGGAAATTAAGGTGCTGCCTTGAAGCTAATGGCAGCACAGTGACCTCTGCTCTACCCACTGTGGTCTCTCTTCACTTGAGAAATTGCTCTGGGGCAAGTCTGCAAGATTATCCAGCCCATCTGGAAGCTGCCATTAAAGCTATTGAAGAAACAAATTGCTCAGTTAACAGTTACAAAGTAAAATGACTAGGAATGCCTCATGATAATTACATCATGTATCACATGCATGTTTTAAATTCTCAAATACACCTTAATTAAAATGTTTAGACATGCAAACAGATTTTTTTTTTTTTTTACTTTAAACATGAACGGTGAATCTGTCAATCTACATATTATAGACTTACCGGCCACTTTATTAGGTACACCTTACTAGTACCAGGTTGGTCCCCTTTGCCTTCAGAACTGCCTTGATCCTTCGTGGCATAGATTCAACAAGGTACTGGCAATATTCCTCAGAGATTTTGGTCCATATTGACATGATTTGTCAGCTGCACGTCCATGTGCGAATCTCCTGTTCCACCACATCCCAAATGTGTTCTGTTGGATTGAGTTCTGGTGACTGTGGAGGCCCTTTGAGTACAGTGAACTCACTGTCATGTTTAAGAAAACAGTCTGAGATGATTTGCACTTATGACATGGCGCGTTATCCTGCTGGAAGTAACCATCAAAAGATGAGTACACCGTGGTCATAAAGGGATAGACCATGCTTTCTTGTTGTTGATGCCAAATTCTGACCCTACCATTTGAATGTCACAGCAGAAATTGGGACTTATCAGACCAGGCAACATTTTCCAATTTTGTATTGTCAATTTTGGTGAGCCTCTGTAAATTTTAGCCTCAGTTTCCTGTTCTTAGCTGACAGGAGTGGCACCCGGGGGCATCTTCTGCTGCTATAGCCCATCTGCTTCAAGGTTAGACATTTTGTGCATTCAGAGCTGCTTTTCTGCATACCTCAGTTGTAACGAGTGGTTAGTTACTGTTGCCTTTCAATCAGCTCGAACCAGTGTCCTCTGACCTCTGGCATCAACAAGGCACCCACTGAGCTGCCACTCACTGGATATTTTCTCTTTTTCAGACCATTCTCTGCAAACCCTAGAAATTGAAAATCCCATTAGATCAGCAGTTTCTGAAATACTCAGACCAGCCCATCTGTCACCAACAACCATGCCACGTTCAAAGTCACTTTAATCTCATAATTATACATTATGAAGAAAATTCTACTAAACATGACATATAGTGCTCTCTATTAGCACTCCGTGTTTCATTGTGTGCGATGTGCATTTTCATTCATAGGAAAATCTTTAGCGTCAAGTGTCTTCCTGTTCTCGAGAATGGTTTTTGATCAGCGACTACACCCCTGATTGACTCAACAGATGTGCACTGTTCAATCTGTGAGACTTTTTTCTTGCAGCTGTGGTGCTGTAAAGTACACTCTCTGCCAAACATGGACTGCATTTAAGATTTAAAAATCACTTTAAATGTCAGTTTATTTTGTCTTGCAGTCATTTTAAAGTTATAGCAGGAGTTTCTTTCTTCTGTTGAACATTAAGAAGATATTTTGAAAAATGTTGAAGTAATAAACATTGACTTCCAAGAATTTGTTTTTCTTACAGTTTTTCTCAGTCACTTTGCTGCAATTTATCACAACACTATTACATTTGCACAACAGTTAATGCATTTTCTCAAAACAACTATTCATCTGTGCACATCATAGTAGCAGTTTCTCATTCCTTCCAACAAATTGCAAATGCTTTTGGACATGCATCAATTGCTTTATTACAACTCTCAGCTGTTTTACAACATTATCATTTGCTTATGTCAGTCAAAATTAACTAAACTTGTGAATGTTAAATAGTCATTCCATATTAAACTAATAGTCCTCATTTCATTACTTCATTCATTACTAACTAGTTGTCAAAATCTGTCAAGCTAATTTTATAAAAAAAAGTTTAACCTTTTTTTCCCCCTAAAAATGTCTTCTAAAATGAACACTTTCATGAATGATTTACAGACCTACATTATGTGTGTCGTAGGTTCAGTTCCAATATGTACTGCAATATTGTTACAGTACAGGTGAACTGAATAAACTAAATTAGCCGTATAGTGTATTTGTGTGTATGGGTGTTTCCCAGTAGTTTCTGCTGCATAAAACATTTGCTGGATCAGTTGGTGGTTAATTCCGCTGTGGGGACCCCTGATAAATAAAGGGACTAAGCTGAAGGAAAATGAATGAATGAAGTAAAAAGTAAACTAATTAATTTAATAATTTAACATTAATAAGCATCGTTGAATTGTGATTTTGCCAGTATGGCCTCCAGACAACGACTCCCCACTTTACTTCAAGAGATGATTTGGTTATTTTCATTTGTGCATTATGCTCCAAATGCATTACTCCCAGCGGACAACGAGGCACATGGTGATTAGAGTGATATTTCCCAGGGAGTGTTGTATTGAAGATAGAAATCTTCAGGAAATGTCTGAGAAGCTATGATGACAGAAAAACTATTATGAGGAATTCAAACTGGTTAATCATGGGGAAGTTAGCTAATGCCACAGTCAGAGGCCTTAACTATTTATTCAGGGTGTAGTGCTTCTTTTTCTGGATGCTAACAACAGCTGCTGTTTCATTGGACACGCTAGCCACATTATAAAATTAAACAATGACATTGTTTGGCTTTGTAAATAGTAACTGCAACAACGTTAAAACGTTTGATTGCGGATTTTAAGTGCAAAGTATATATTTCTTTTTGTAGAGTCTATATGGAAAACCACAGGACTACATACAGTGTGCATGCTTTTATTGTGCATATAAAGAAAACCATTGCTATTGCAGCAGTGTTGTTCATATGCATTTGCCAGCCCTACTGTGTGTTGCATTACAAGCAATTATGGCTACTTTAGGGATCCTATAAAACACACTGATGTAGACGTTTAACAAGCACAGACCAATCTTATTCTCAAGAATTAAACAAAAAAAACATTCAGGGTATTAAATGATGTCATCTGCATCCTATATTGGATTTATATCTGCATTGCTCCATGGAACTGACCTAAACAGTTTTCCTATCTGACCTCCTGGGCTGTTTTGGATGTCTCTTGTGTTGGATCTGCCTCTTGAGATTTATTAAATTGTTTTTTTTTTACTCACTCTTGGAAACAAATCAAGCTCTATTTTTGTAAAATGGATGTCTAGTCTGCTTGTCAAACTAACAGCTATTCTGTACTGATTCCAGCAGGTTTGTCTCATGCACTCAGCCAGGATTTAAAGACAGAAAGAAACTCATGGAACCAGACCATGTGTAAAATCCTCACAATGTCTTTAAAGTTATTTAAAGTATTTATAGTAATGCTACAATGCTATATAAAGCTGTTCTGTAAGGAATAAACATTCACCAAAGCCTTTTAAGTGAATCACTTTTCTTCTAAACATAAGCTTAATGCAGTACTATACAAGGTTATAAAATATTCGACAGTTGTTGTTTTTTTAGGTAGCGATATAAACTATCAGAGCTTGTTTCAGAACCACAATACAAAAGTTAATCTGAATTTATTTCACAATTCTAGATATAAATAATTTTTACTATTTTATTATTAATAATTGCAAGAAAAGTATATTTTGAGACTAAATTAAGAGAAATATTTATTTTATTTTATTTATTTTTGCTAATTTTTTTTTCTCATATCTGTATTACAATATGTATCCTGCAATGCCTTTTTTTTCCAACCTGAAACTAGAATTATCTCGTTAAATTATAAGCTACGAATATTGCAAATTTTTTTGTACAATTCTGACATTCAATTGAAATCAACTGAATTAAATCTATATCATTTTAATTTTTTTGCACAGGTGCAATTTGATAACTAAAGTAGAATTGTGGGATTAGAACTGTGTTTTGATATGTTATGACCATGAAATTCTGAACTTCAAGGGAAGAAAAATCCCAACCCAGGTCATTTTGATTACGTACTAAGGCCGGGGCGATAAAATCGGTATCCAGTGTTGGGCAAGCTATACTTGAAAAATGTAGTGAGCTAGTTATGAGCTACACTACTTTAAATGTAGCTTTAAACTACACTGAAAGCTACACCCTGGGAAATGTAGCAGCTAAGCTAAAAGCTACTTTGCAAAAGTAGCTTAGCTACATCTAAGCAATTTTTGCAATTTTCATTTTAAATCAAAGCAACTTAAATTATTATTCATATCTTAGTGATCACTAAAACTGTCAATGAATCATATGAGGCAGAACTGTTCAGTTCAGTTATTTACTGTAAATAATATTGAACCAAACAGAAACAAATTATAGTATATCACAGCAAAAGCAGAAAATCCAATAAAACCAGGTGTCACGCATTTAAAATACTATAGTAATTAAATTACACTAACTTACATATTGTATTATCATTAATAACTATCATGAAATAATAGTAATTATCGTAGTATACTTTAGCCCTTTACTACAGTAAACTATATATATATATATATATATATATATATATATATATATATATATATATGAAAAGATGACTGAGGGAGAGGAGTTATGTATGTGTATGTGTGTATATATATATATATATATATATATATATATATATATATATATATATACACACATACACATACATAACTCCTCTCCCTCAGTCATCTTTCCATCAAGCAAGTTTCTCGTGTCAGCACAATGATTGATTTGCGATGTCACCGACCAGAGCGAGAGGTGGCAGTAACGCACCAAAAAGTTTGCTGTCAACCATTGTAAAACAGGAAGAAAAAGAAATCGTCATTCTTGCCATCGTATGGATTTACCTTCATTGGCTAGACATCAGCCTCACAGCTCCATGAATGTTGGTGCTGTCACTTATTGATCTGCGTTAGGTAAATGTAGCTTGTGCGGACGCTACTGCGCTACTTGACTAAAAAAATAGCTTCGCTACTAAAAAATAGTGACGCTACAGACACGCTACTGAGAAATGAGCAATAAGCTTAGGTGTCAGTTTTATCATTTCCAATGGAGGAGCGCGACTTGCATGACACCCATATGGGAGCGATGTGCACATGTTTTGCTGGCACGTAATTAGCGCATATTTTCTAGCTGCTCCTAGTTGAAAACATCTAAACTTTTCTGAATGCCACGAGTGCACTGTGATTCATGTAATAGAACTAACCAATCTGCTTCACACTTTGTAGGGAATATACACATTTTAACGTTCGTATAAGAGCAGACTAATTACCTCAGACTAACACAGCCACCACAAACACTGCAGCGGTTTTTACTTTTCTCCATAAACTTGTATCAAAACCAATGGTTTGTTCATCCTCTGAGAAAACGCTTGATAGTCGCCTAGTTAAGAGAGATGCCAGGGGAGCGCGAGCAAAGTCCTTTGTAAATGGTCAAGGAATCCACTTGTACGCTTGTCACTTCGAGTCAGAATAACAACACATGCGAAAATGAGTGCCGTATCGCAGCAGTAAGCAGATTGTAAATAAAAAAGGATGTAAGGATGTACTCAGAGTGGATTTTTGGTTTCTTTTCTTGTACATCCCAGCCACTAGCACTCCATCTGAAAGATTTTTTAGCAGTAATATAGTCATTCAACTTCACAATTTGTAATGTTGTAATATGTAATTGAATAATGATAGTTGGTTCCTTTACTTAAAGCTCAGATTTGATCATCATCATTTGTGTGTTGAGGTTACTGTTTCATTTTTATTCGCACCTTAAAGTTTGCTTTGATTGTTGGTGGTTAAATAAAAAAATCCTAATATTCCTAAATGTATTGTTAAAAAATATTCAATAATTATCGATAATGAATGTTATGAACGTTGTAGGACGAGAGGGGAGTCTGAGCTCAGGTAGGTCTGGAGAACTCCCTTGCTTGATTATGAATTGGCTATGAAGATTGTATGCTGAATTCATTGTTTGCCTAAAATGACAATTTAATTTATCAATTTATTTATGTTACATGTTTTGGTCTGTGGGAGGAAACCGGAGTGCCCAGGGAAAACCCACGCAAACACGGGGAGAACATGCAAACTCCGCACAGAAAAAAAAAAAGACATTTACCACCTGTCTAATACACAAATCTCTTCAACCATTAAAAGTCAAGCACCAAGAGGAAACAGAAATCACCATTTCTTAAGGAGGCAGCATTTGTGATCTTTTTTCCTGTTCTGCCTAGTTGGTGTCTCATGGGTCTGAACTCCTACGGTAGACAGCGGCAAGCTGCTACATACTCAAGTTGCCAAAGGTCTTCCAGTCGCCTTGACCCTGACTGACACCCGATCCCCCTGAAGCCATCTTTTATTCCTCCTTCAAGAAGCAACATTAGGATCATTCTTACACCCCTGCTGTTTGCTTGTGCTGACCTCCAAGCCTAAGGGAATCCAAGGCCAACAGCCGAATAAGC